>NC_089761.1:70298164-70405664 GCF_040412425.1 Macrobrachium rosenbergii
CATCCAACATGATGGCAAGCTGACTCTTGATGGTCTTGGCACGAGACGGTTGGAGGAATTGGAGTTCTTCCCCGATCTCCTGCCCCCTTACCCAGGCTTCGTGAGGCTCACGGAGGAAGCCTGGATTCGGTCAGACAAGGTTCCTAGGGAGACTGTCATCGTCCCTAGGGACCAAGCTCAGTCGGCTCTCCTGCGCACTCTGACGGAGTGGCAGGCAGATAACACAAAGTTGACCCCTTTCAAGGGCAACTTCACCATGTTTGCCCTGGGAGACAACCTTCCCACCCCTTGCTTGGACAAAGTCGCTCTGGCTACGGCCCGAGCGTGCTTTGATGGTAATCCCTTACCACAGCTAAGGGAGACAGACCCTACTTCCCTGGTATTCCCAGGAAGTAATGAGTTCTGGACAGTGGACGCCCCGTCCACTTTCACGGTCGGGAAGCTGGACCCTCTCTGCGCTCCCACGCAGTTTAGTGAGCAGCTCCCCAAGCTGCCGGAAGCTCTTTGAAGGCGGAGTTTGATGCTCGGGTTAAGTTAGCCCGGTCGTTGAACTCCGTATGCCTTACTGAAGCTACTGCCGCCTCCTGCTCGGACGAACCCTTTTTTCAGGTTTTGGCTAAGTCCTTGCTGGCAGGCTTCCAGTCTGACTTATCTGAGTTTATCATGGCCAGACTGGAATGCAGGAAGTTCATCTTCGCCGATGCAACTATCCGCCACGAGCCTAACAAGCTCGTGAAAAGCTCGATCTGGGGACCTAACCTCTTCCCTGAAGAGGAGGTCACAAGTGTTATGGCTGAGGCTACACGGGCCAACCAAAGTCTTCGTTCGCTGGGGCATTTCAGCCTATAAGCGTAAGACCCCAGAATCGGCCGCCCCCAATCGAGAGGAGGTAAACGTTCAGGAGGCATAAGAGGCCCACCATCAGGCGGTAGTCCAAGCCGTCCCGGTCTCGGCAGTGGCACAGCCTTCCACTTCTAAGGCTCACCCCCAACAGTACGTGCTGGTCCAACCAGCTGCACCCTCCTATGTGGCCTCGCCAGCATACAACCCCACATATGAGGGCCGTGGTTATTTTCACGGCCTTAATAGGGTTGCAAGGGGAGGAAGAGGCAAAGCCCCTCATAGGGGAAAGCCCAACACCACCCTAAGGGGAAGACCTGGACGTGGTAGGGGGAATAAACCCGCTCCCTCCCACTGAGAGAACACAGGTAGGCGGTCGCCTGTTTTGGTTCAGGGACCAATGGACCTTCAGCCCTTGGGCACACAGCATTGTGTCCAAAGGACTAGGATGGAGCTGGATCAAAAACCCTCCTCCTCTAACCAGGTTTTACCAGCCACCCACATCAATCCTAAAGGATTATGTGACAGAATTGCTCAACAAACGAGCAATAAAGAAAGTAAGGCACCTAAAGTTTCAAGGCAGGTTATTCACTGTTCCCAAAAAAGACTCCGATCAGCAAAGAGTGATCCTGGATCTGTCGCGTCTAAATCTCTACATAAAATGCGACAAATTTCGCATGCTTACGGTAGCTCAGGTACGGACTCTACTTCGCGTGGAGCCGTCACCACCTCTATCGATCTTTCAGACGCTTATTATCACGTCCCGGTTGCGCGGAACTTCTCTCAGTTCCTCGGTTTCAGACTCGGGAATCAAGCCTACTCCTTCAGGGTCATGCCCTTCGGTCTGAACATTGCGCCCAGGATATTCACAAAGCTGGCGGACACGGTAGTACAGCAACTCCGGTCTCAAGGGATATCCCTAGCAGCATATTTGGACGATTGGATAATTTGGGCACCAACAGTTCCGGAGTGTCAGAAAGCCACGTCCATAGTCATCAGTTTCCTGGAGTCGCTAGGTTTCCAACTGAACAGAGAGAAGTCCCGCCTGACTCCGGAGTCCCGGTTTCAGTGGTTGGGTCTCAGTGGGATCTGTCATCTCACACGCTGTCCCTTCCGCCTCCCAAGAGGAAAGAGATAGCATCTCTCACCAGGAGATTTCTCAAAATCCATCAGCATCCCGCCGGTCCCAAGAAAGGGTCCTTGGGTCTCTTCAGTTTGCCTCAGTGACAAACCTGCTATTAAAAGCGAAATTAAAAGACATAAACAGAGTGTGGCGGAGTCGAGCCAATGTCAAGCTCAGAGACAAGGTCTCCTCTATCCCTCAAATCTTAAAGACAAGATTGCGGCCTTGGGCCTCAGTCAGAGGGCTTGTCCAATACAGTTCCGCTTCAATTTCCCCCTCCGGCACTAGTAGTTCACACAGACGCTTCCTTAAGCGGCTGGGGGGGATATTCACCAAAACAAAAAGTACAAGGAACGTGGTCCACAATGTTTCAGCAGTTCCATATAAACACCCTGGAAGCTATGGCGGTATTTCTAACTCTGAAGAAAATCCGCCCCCCCAACCGGATTCATATCAGGTTGGTATTGACAGCGCAGTGGTAGTTCATTGCATCAACAGGGGCGGCTCCAAATCAGGCCGAGTAAACCAAGTAATGGTTGCTATCTTCTCCCTGGCGAACAAGCACGGCTGGCACCTGTCAGCCACCCACCTAGCGGGGGTACGGAACGTGGTGGCGGATTCCCTGTCCAGGAATGCTCCGTTGGAGACGGAGTGGTCCCTGGACGTGGAATCTTTCAAATGGATTTGCCGGGTTCCGGGCCTCCAAGTGGATCTGTTCGCAACGGAGAGCAACTTCAAGCTCCCTGTTATGTGGCCCCCAACCTGGACCCTCAGGCGTTCGCCATAGACGCAATGACAGTAGATTGGAACAATTGGGAGAAGATTTATCTTTTCCTCCAATAAACTTACTGCTGAAAGTTTTACACAAACTCAGGACATTCAAAGGTCAATTAGCCCTAGTAGCCCCTATTGGCCGAAGAGCAATTGGTTCCCTCTTCTTCAGGAACTGGGATTATTGGAGTCTTCGGATTCCCCAAGCCCATTCTGACTCAGACAGTACAAACCAAGACTGTGTCAGCTTCCTCAAGAATTCAGAATGCCCTAGTTTTATGGACTTTATAAAATTCGCAGCTCAAAAAGGAGCGAACATTGACCCTGTCAACACTCTGTTTTTAGAATCAGATAAAAGAGATTCTACTATTAGACAGTATGACTCAGCAGTCAAAAAATTAGCCTCCTTCCTAAAAGCATCTGAAGCCAAAATCATGACAGCTAATTTAGGAGTTTCCTTCTTTAGATCATTGTTTGAGAAAGGCCTTGCTCCGGCCACTATTACCACAATCAAGTCAGCATTAAAGAAAGTATTTCTTTACGGCTTTAAAATCGACCTTACAGATTCCTACTTTTCATCTATCCCCAGAGCATGCGCTCGTCTGAGACCAGTATCACGCCCACAGTCTGTTACGTGGTTTCTCAATGACGTCCTTAAGTTAGCATCAGAGATGGATAACTTTCATTGCTCTTATCAGGATCTGTTAAGGAAGACCTTATTTTTGATTAGCTTGGCTTCAGGTGCTAGAATCTCAGAGCTGTCGGCTCTCACTAGAGGTGATAATTATGTGAACTTCCTCCCGTCTGGAGAGGTCCTCCTTTCCCCTGACCCTAGATTTTTAGCTAAGAACGAAGACCCACAGGACAGGTGGTCTCCTTGGAAGGTGGTGCCCCTTCCTCAAGACCAGTCTTTATGTCCAGTTTATACACTTAAATCTTACCTTTTAAGAACTCCACAGAGTAAGTCGGGTCCTCTTTTTATCAGGGAGAAAGGTGGTACTCTTTCACTAAATGCTATAAGACAACAAATTTTATATTTCATTAAACAGGCCAACCCAGATTCAGTTCCTAAGGTTCATGATATTCGAGCAGTTGCTACTTCCATTAATTACTTTCATAATATGGACTTTTCAGAGTTATCTAAATTTACGGGTTGGAAATCACCTCTAGTGTTTAAACGCCACTATTTAAAAATCGCTCGAAGCCCTGAAATTTTCTACAATAGCTGTGGGAAGTGTCATCTCCCCACCTTAATTAATCATATCCTTGTCCTTTCCTTTCCCCCGCCCGCCTGCCTCATTTACTTTTCTGCTTATTCTCCTGGTTGATTATACCTCACTGCCTGGCTCCTCATATTGATGTTTCTTGTACCTGTTGATGGAAAAAGTGTAATCTGACATGCCATGATTGTTTTTCTCTTGTGGGGTACTGGACAGTTTTTATTTGGCTCCATGTACCCCAGATGAATGTATATATTAATGTTAATTGATTTTGTCTCTTACGTGTTTAGCCTAAGTTTACGTGTATAGTATTAAGGTTATATTTGGAGTTATTTTGTACACATTTCATGTTTCACCTTGCTTTAAGTAATTTTAAGGTTTTTGGGCTTTTTTCTCCGTCAGTGCGGGGACCTCCCATTGTTTCATAGTATTAAGTTTTTTAATGTGCCTTAGATTTAATATGCCTTAGTCTTAGTGTTCTTGCTACACGAAAGAGATTGCTTAATTAAAATTATTTTGGTAAAACTTTTGCCTTTTCTTCAGATTACCCCCATTTCTTTTTCCTGGTAGTTGCAGCCTTGGCATGATTCTCTATCACGATTTCACCGGCTGACACGGGACTGGACTCAGAAAAGGGATTTTGACAGAGGAAAAATCTATTTCTGAGGAAGGTCCCGTGTCACCCGTGACCCTCCCTGAATCACCTAGTACTCTCCCTCCCCTTGCACATGCCAAGTCTGGGGTTAGTGCTAGCATGGAATGAGGTAGGTGGCGCTGGTGTCGCCGTCCTGGCGGGTGTTTGGTGTGGGGCTGTAACGGCTCACCGCTCTGTTCCGGGGTTTTGATAAGGAGAGATCTTTCGAGTAGGTTTCCGTGGTAGTGGTATTTCACTCACCCTTCGTTATACCGACGCCTTCCTAGAAGACGCTCGACTGGGGGTAGTAACCCCAGCTTTCCTGAAAGCTCTTTTTCTCTGGTATATCTAGCAAGGTTATACCTAGAAATTGTGCTGTAATGGAATTTCACCGGGTGACACGGGACCTTCTCAGAAATAGATTTTTCCTTTGTCAAAATATATATTTTTATATATATATATATATATAATATAATTATATATATATTTCCATATATATATATTTATATACAAATACATGGTTGTAGCTTTTAGAGTTTTGGAAATATATATACATTATATATATATATAAAATATTTTATTTTTTTATCATATATATATATATATATATACGTCAATATATATATATTATGTATTTAATTCAATATTATAAATATATATATAAAATATATAATAAATCACCATAGTATATATATATATATATATATTATATATATATATATAATATGTAAATTATATACCAGATATATTTATACATTATAAATATATTTATCTTGGTTATATATACATATTTATAAAATATTGTATATATATATAAAATATATATTATATATATATATATATATATATATATATAAGTAATATATATATTTCTGGCATCGGTGCCAGTAAAAAAAGTCCATTCAGCACTTATTTCTAGGTAACTTTTGATAGATACCAGAGAAAGCTAAATGAAATGCTGGAGTTTCTTACCCCCAGAGCGCAAGCTCCATCAGATGGAGTCGTGTATGGAAAAGGGTGAACTACAAAAACACGGAACCTTATCCTGAGAGATCCCAAGGTCAAAAGTCCCACAGGTTAAAAGCCAAATAAACCCATGTACCACCCGTGGACAGCACACACAAAACACTGCTAGTCGTTCATTCCATTTCAGCAAGCACCATTCCTCACACGTTTTGTTGTGCTTTTAATCTTGTGTGGATTTGCATCATTATGGCTTCCTCACAAGGTCTTTCGCCACCAGTTGGTACCAATATTTCGTTTTTTAGTTGAGGTTGATTGAGGCTCCTTACTTTAGTTTAATAATTAAAGGGATTTATAAGCTCTCGATCTTCTTCACGGCCTCACGTGACCTCCATGTTCGTGAAAGCTGTTTTTCAATCTTTCACGGTTCCGATGGCACGTGTTTAGGAGCATTTTCCTTTTCATGAGGTCTAATTAGTGATTTTGATTGACTAACGTTTGAGGTTTTTTTTGAGTTGAGGGCTGGTGTTTAGTTCGCCCAGGCTTTCTGATTTAAGCCTATTCGCATTTTATCAATTCCCGCATGCCTTATTTTTGCCCTTTCTCGTGAACTTCTGGGAATTTTATTTACGTTTATACTTTTAAGTTTTTTTGACCCTTTAACCCAGTGTTCGGATGCATTTGATATTTGATGATTATGGATGTCTTTTGTTTGCCGATCAGCTGCCATTTCCTCTTCACGTCCACATCATGTTGGGTATGGTCCTCCTCTTTGTTTTATATTGATATTTTTCTTATTGGGTTGGTGTTATTTTGGTTTTCCTATTGTGGGGCGTTATATGCCCTTTTTCCATAAAAAAGGGGGATGGTTTCATCCTTTCGCTCACATGCCCTTCTAGGGTTTTGTGTTGGTTTTTCCATGCTGGAAAGTCCTTAGTCTTTTACCAGGTCTTCTCCTTTATGTTCCCTTCCCCTGTTGGATTTTCAACTGAGGCTAAAATTCTCGTTTGCTGGATTGCCTTCTTCATGTATGAATTCTCCTGTTTGCCTTTGAGGCTAATGAGCCTCTTGGTTGTATGGATAGAGGGGCTTCATGTAGCCTACCCTAGTTTGGTATTTACTTAAGGTTAGTTCTAGTTTTTTTATCGACCAATTTTTCCTAGCCTATAGCCTGAGGCCCCCTTCCTCTGCATTGTTTGGCCTCTCTTTGGCCAGTCCGTGACTTTACCTTGTAATCTCCCCTCCGGGGACTGTTAGTTGCCAAAGAGCTTCCCCTCTCCTGTCCACCATCTTTGGCCATCTTTATCTGCCCTCCCCCTTGGAGGAGGTTGTTCCTGTTCCTCTCCTGCTTCTCAAGGTTTGCAGTAACGACTCAGTCAGCTCGTGGGGGGGCTGACAGGGAACCCCAGGATTGTGCATTCCCACTCTCTGGTCGACCTTTCGGTTCTTCCTCCACGCATTCCTCCCCTTCACGTCTTCTCCGGGCAGTCGTTTAAATGATACCGGTTCAGAAATTTCTTCCATTGCCAGTTAGAGCTCTTAGCCTGACTGTCTTCGGTTATGACGGGCTCTTGACGTTCCCTGACCTTAGCTAACTACTGTCTTCTATCGGAGCGCATTCCTTGACCAAGAGGTTCTTGCGAAATTATGGTCTTCCGTTATCACTAGTTTCATATTATTTTTAGTTGAAGGAATACGCTTTCTCCGGACAGTTTAACCTTCCCATTTCATTTCACTTTGTATCCGCACTTATTTTAAGGCATGTTACGGCTAGTTCCGGTAAATTTATTTTGCTTTATTTATTATTTTTATTATTTTTGCTTGTATGAAACCAAGTTACCTGATCATTCGGCTGGTTTCTGACTTGGTTTAATATATACTCGGCACACTACTCCGGCAATACATTCATACTCATAATCTTACTCTTTACAGGTATACGCTGCCATAATGAATGTTTCCACTGGCAGCCTCCATCAGGCCAGCGGTTTTATTTTGTCAGGTCACACCGGATGCGGTCCATAGAGGGGATCTTATTGTTTAGCACCCTGACGGATCTTGATGTTTTAACGCTCTTTAGCAGGAAGATGATTTGTAGGTGATCATGCATCTTTCCTTCTTAGCCAACTATAATGTTTATGAAATTTTTATCGATTCCCTTATTTGTTTAAAACGACAATAATTTTTTTCAGGCTGACCGCAAGTTGTGAAATTCTCGTGAAAAGTGATTCAGGCCCGTAAAGTCTGGGAATACGCATTTTAAGGCAACAACGTGAGCTGGCAATCCAACATACTCTCGGGGAATTTGTAATGTCCTTTTCCCATTTCTAGATCACAGCTTCTGTCAAAAACAGAGGTTGCTGCTCAAAAATAATTGCCGGGGTGGAGGAGTTGACCCAGCCCTCTCCAGACGGTTCGGCTTTTGAGCGGAAGGCTGCTCAAGACGCGAGCTTGAACTTCGATTCATTTTGAAGATTAGCATTATCCCAGTGGCATCAGGCAGGTAACTTACATAGGCAAAACTGTTTAACTCTCCTTCTTCCTCTGTTGTTCTTTTAAAAGCTTCTCTAAATCTTTCATGCTTCCAATAAACACGTCTGTGTCTATTTGAAGGTGAAGTCCTTTAAAAATATGCCTTATTTATCGGCAGTGTCTGATAGAATGGGGTCCCTTGATGGAGAAGGAGCCCCGTTCGTCGACATTTACAGCCATAATCCTTCTGGGTCCCAGGCGGAGCCTCAATCACGTCATGGTAGTTTCCCCCTCCTCCTTTTGGATACACTTCAGTTCTTTGAACAATTCCTGGAAAAGAATGCAAGAGATTTGAGAAGATCGACGCGAGGGTGCAGACAGTTGTCTGGTCTTGCTTCTTCTTTTCATTCTCATTTGAAGAAGGTGGAATCTTTCAACAACGTTCTAGGCATTCTGTTCCTGACCCTTCCACTCTCCCTCCATGATCTGGGAACCCTTGGCTCCCACCTTTATGCACAATAGAAAGGTACTCTTACCATAGAGGGTTTATGGAGAGAGTGGAAGAGTTAGAGTTCTTATCCTCCGGACCTTGACATCTCCCTACACTGGTTTTGCCAGGCTGAATGGGAGAGGTTTGGAACAGGTCTGTAAAGTAGGAGGGTCAATATCCTGGGGACCAAGCCCAGTTGCTCTTTGATGAGGACCCTTACGGATTTGCGGAGAACACTAAGCTCACACCAGCTCAAAAGTGTTCACTATGTTCACTCTCAGTGATGTTCTCCTTCTCCTTAATCCCTGGACAAGTGGCCTCCCTGACTAGCCAGGCTTATTTTGTCTGGTAAACCCCTTTCATCTCTGTAGAGGAGTTAATTCGCCTTCTTCTAAAAGGCACTTTTTCTGGAAGGGAGCCCAAGAAACACAACCTGTAAAATGCTTGATCCCAGACTGAATATTTTCTGATCTGTTCAGTGAGCAGCTCCTAAGATCCCAGTCGCTCTTGAAAACAGAGGCTGATACTAAGGAAAGGCTGGAACCAGGTCTTTGAACTCTTTGGCTTTTTAGGTGAAGCAACTTCTTTGGTTTTAGATCCATTATTCCAGGGAACATAAATCTCTCTTGGCGAGTTTTCAACAAGATCTGTTTGACTTTATGACTGCCCGATTAGATGCCCTTACACATCTTTTCAGCAGCCACATTTCGGCATGAACCAAATAAGCTTCTTAAGAGTTCAATCTGGGTGCTAATCTTTTCCCACAAGAAGAAGTTGATACAGTCTTATCTGAAAGGGTCAATTCAAAGCCTACATTTCCTTGGGCCTGCCCTATAAAAGGAAACAGTCTGAACAAAAGCCCTCCCAACCAAGTCCAGTAAGAAATTTAAAGCATTTGGTGTCTTCCAGCTCAGTCTTATGGTCCAGGTTCCTTTATAAAGTCAAGCCTTGACCTCTTCCTCCCATCCTCCACCTCAGTATGATGTGTAAACACGGCACATCAAAAGCTGCTCCTTCCTATGTCTCCTCCCAGCTGATCAATCCTGCATGAAAGTCAGGGAAATTTTTAGACAAGACTTAGGCAAAAGCCCGTGGCTTACATATATATTTTTGCCCCGAAACATCTCCCAGGAACAATAGAGGCTCCAGAGGGGAAGCAATCACAGGACCGATGAGCCCTGTAACATCCTGTGGCGGGAGGCTGTACCATTTTGAGTCGGTGGACCTTCTGTCCCTGGGCTCAGAGTATAGTTTCCAAGGGCCTAGGCTGGAGTTAAACAACCCCTCCACCAGTCAAGTCCAGTTTATGATACCAAGGATCTTGACTTTTGAAGGATCTGAAATGAAACAGGCTGAGAAGTGAGGTCCTGAAGTTCAAGGCAGGCTTCTTCAGTGTTCCAAAGAAAGGTTCCAACAAACGGATTGAGTAATTCTGGACTTGTCCCGTCTGAATTCAAGCCACCATAAATGGGTAGGACTTATTTGGATGCTTACTGTCTCCCCAATTGGGAGGAAGATGGCGTGACAAGTTTAACCAGTTTCTAGATCTTTCCTTAACGCCATTTTCACGTCCCATTGCTAGAAGGTTCTCCCATTTTCTGGGGTTCAGGCATCAGGCATATTCTTCAAGGTGATGCCTTTGGCCTCAACATAGCCCCATGGATTTTTACCAAGTTGAAACACGGTCAACAGCAATCGAAGCTCAATGAAATAAAAGATATCAATTATATCACTGGATCATGTCATCTGGGCATCCAGCGTCGAGAATGGAAATGAGAGTTACATCCGTGGTGATCACTTTCTAGAATCCTTGGGCTTAAAACAGGAGAAGTCCCGCCTGGTTCCCAGCAGTTGTTTTCAATGGCTAGGAATCCAGTGGGATCTCATTTCACAAGATCTCTCTTCCTCCTCCCAAGAGGAAGGAGATAGCCAGAGCAACCAGACAGTTTCTCAAATCCAAAAGGGCCAGTTATTTAAAAGGGAAAAAGTCTTTCCCTTCAGTTAACTTGGTGACAGGCCTGTTGCTGAAAGTGAAACTGAAGGATATCAACAGATGAAAGTCGGGCAAATATCAGTCTCAGGGACAAGGTGAAAGCTGACAAAATCATCTTGAAGCGACTATAAATCCAATGGTCGACTGTCAAGAGCCTGTCCAAGTTGCAAAGTCCCCTTCAATTTCCTCCTCCAGCGTTGGTTAGAAACAGACGCCTTAAAAACGGGGTGGGAGGATATTCTCAACACCAAAGAATTACAGGGGACTTGGTCCTCATGTTTTGCCAGTTCCATTTAAATGTTTCAGGCCAATTTGTCTTCCTTTAAGAAATTCTTCCCCAAGAAGATTCACATAAGACTGGTTCTGGAAAATGCCACATGTAGTCCACATTGCATAGTTAAAGGGAGGTTCAAAATTGAGCAGGATCAACCAGGTAATGATTGCACATTTTCTCCTTCATCAAGAACAAGTGGCACCTATTCTGCCACCCATCTTGCAGGGGTCTGAATGCATTACAGATTCTCTCTCCAGGACAACTCCTCGAGTTGGATTTGGTCCATGACAGGGCAGGATTGATTGGATCTGTTAATCTAGTTGAGGGTCTGGAGGAAAATTTTTGCAACCAAGCTCAACAACAAGAAAAGGTAACGTAATTTCCCAACCTGGACCCTCAAGCTCTTTTCACGGCAGGCAATGTCATTGATTGGAACAGGTGGAAGGTGATCTATATGTTCCCTCCAGTGAAATTGTTGTTGAAAGTCCTCCACAAACTGAGGAAGAAGGTCAAGTAGCTCTAAGTGGCTTTTTACTGGCCAAAGAGCAGCTGGTTTCCTCTTCTACTAGAACTGAAACTTGACGTTACATCCGAATCCCCAAAAACTAACACAAGTAGTACAAACTCAGACTGTGTCAGCTTCCTCAAAAAACCAAAATGCCCTGGCTTTGTGGACTTTATGAAGTTTGCGGAGAAAGAAAAAATAACGTTGATCCTGTCAATACCATGTTCTTAGAATCAGATGGGCCTCCAAAACACGTCAGTACAACTCAGTTAAGAATTTAGCAACCTTTTAAGAGAATCTGAGGCTACAGTAATGACCATTAATTTAGCAATCTTTTTTAGATCACTGTTTGAGAAGGGGTTTTTCATAGTACTGTTACTACAGCAAATTGGCAGAACTGGTGGAGAATGTAAAAAAAATGGTTTCAAAATTGACTCACAGACCCTGAGGATTACTTTTCTTCCATCCCTAAAGCATGTGCACCGTTTGAGGCCAGTAATCCGTCCAATACGGTTTCCTGGTTTCTAAAATGTTAAAAATGGAGTTGAAGTTAGCTATCAATATGATAATCAATCCTATTACTTTTTCCTTGTTGAGGAAAATTGTTTTTAGTTATATCATGGCTCATTGGGTGCTAGAAAACAAATGTCTGCACCCTCTAAAACCAAACCACAAGACTTTCCTTCCATCAGGGAGGTTTTGCTGATTCACTCACTCTACCTTCCTGGCCAAAAATGAAGATCCAAAGCATAGTTGTCCTGTTGGAAATTTTTCCTCTGCCTCTAGACCTGTCCCTGTGTCCAGTTCATACTTTGAGGGCTTATTTAGACAGGTACTCTCACAATTGAAGCCTCTCTTTATCAGGGAAGGAGGGGTAATTGTATGTCTGCTATTAGACAACAGATCCTTTACTTTATCAAGCAGGCTAACCCTGACTCAGTCCCAAAAGTTCATGATATTAGAGCTGTGGAACCTCCATTAATTACTTTCATTACATGAATTTCCACTGATCTTTGTTTCCAATAGTGTTTAAGTCACCTTGGTTTTCAAAATTTTTTAAAATGCTCTTAAATTCTTAGATTCAAAACAAAAAAATGGAACGTTGAGTTTTCCTTTCTGATTCAAAATTTACTCCATCAATATATATATTAAAAGATTGTATATATATATATATATATATAATATATAGTTACATATATATAACATTAGTTATTAAATGTATTACCAAATATCCAGAAATATAAAATAAAATATATATGTAGGGTATATATATATATATATATATATACAATATACACACTAAAATTACATACAACAGCAGAATCACTGGCACATTTACTAGTTCCCATACCCATATTATATCAATTGGACATGAAAGTGTTGCCATACCCATACTTATATATCATGAAAAACCAAATAACCATTATACCCATATTGTTATTATATACCTATACCCATGTCCATATATTACCCATACCCATATCCATATCCATATCTTTACCATACCCACACCTATGGCTAAATAAAATATATAAAGGGATTTTGACAGAGGAAAAATCTATTTCTGAGGAAGGTCCCGTGTCACCCGGTGAAATTCCATTACAGCACGTAATTTCTAGGTATAACAATGCTAGATATACCAGAGAAAAAGAGCTTTCAGGAAAGCTGGGGTTACTACTACCCCCAGTCGATCGTCTTTTAGAAGACGTCGGTATAATGAAGGGTGAGTGAAATACCACTACCACGGAAATATACTCGAAAGATCTCTCCTTATCAAAACCCCAGAACAGAGCGGTGAGCCGTTACAGCTCCCACACTCAACACCCGCCAGGACGGCGACACCAGCGCCACCTACTTCATTCCATGCTAGCACTAACCCCAGACTTGGCATGTGCAAAGGGGGGGGGGAGTACTAGACTAGACAGGGAGGGTCACGGGTGACACGGGACCTTCCTCAGAAATAGATTTTTCCTCTGTCAAAATCCCTTTTCTGAGTTCAGTCCCGTGTCAGCCGGTGAAATAGTGATAGAGAATCATGCCAAGACTGTAACTACTGGAAAAAAAAAGGGGGTAATCTGAAGAAAAGGCAAAATTTTAACCAAAATAATTTTAATTAAAGAATCTCTTCCATGAAGCAAGAATACTTAAAACTAAGGCAACTAAATTTAAGGCACATCAAAAAACTTAATACTATGAAACACTGGAGGTCCCTGACTGATGGGAAAAACCTCAAAAATCTTAAAATTACTTAAAAAAGGTGAAACATGAAATGTGCACAAAACAAGAAATACAACTTTAAAACTATACATGTAAACTTAGGCTAAACATGTAAGAGACAAGATCAATGAAAATAATATATACAACATATAATTATCTGGGGTATTGTGGAGCCAAACAAAAACTGTCCAGTACCCATAAGAAAAAAACAATTATGGCATAATCAGGTTACACTTTTTCCATCATACAAATACAAATATATCAATATGAAGAGCTAGGCAGTGAGGCATAAATCAACCAGGAAAACAAGCAGAAAAGTAAATGAGGCAGGCGGGTTTTGGGGGGAAAAGGAAAGGATATGATTATTTAATGTGGGGAGATGACACTTCCCACTGCTATGGTAGAATATTTCAGGGCTTCGAGTGATTTTAAATAGTGGCGTTTAAACACTAGAGGTGATTTCCAACCCGTATATTTAGATAACTCTGAAAAGTCCATATTATGAAAATAATTAGTAGAAGTAGCAACTGCTCGAATATCATGAACTTTGGGAACTGAATCTGGGTTGGCTTGTTTAATGAAATACAGAATTTGTTGTCTTATACCATTAAGGGAAAGAGTACCACCTTTCTCCCTGATAAAAAGAGGACCCGACTTACTCTGTGGAGTTCTTGAGAGATAAGATTTAAGTGTATAAACTGGACATAAAGATTGGTCTTGAGGAAGGGGCACCACCTTCCAAGGAGACCACCTGTCCTGTGGGTCTTCGTTTTTAGCTAAAAATCTAGGGTCAGGGGAGAGGAGGACTTCTCCGGATGGGAGGAAGTTAACAAAATTATCACCTCTAGTGAGAGCTGACAGCTCTGAGATTCTAGCACCTGAAGCCAAACTAATAAAAATAAGGTTTTCCTTAACAGATCTTGATAAGAGCAATGAAAGTTATCCAACTCTGATGCTAATTTAAGGACGTCATTGAGAAACCAAGTAACAGAATGTGGGCGTGATACTGGTCTCAGACGAGCGCATGCTCTGGGGATGGATGAAAAATAAGAATCTGTAAGGTCAATTTTAAAGTCCGTAAAGAAATACTTTCTTCAATGCTGACTTGACTGTGGTAATAGTGGCCGGAGAGCAAGGCCTTTCTCAAACAGTGACCTAAAGAAGGAAACTCCTAAATTAGTCGTCATAATTTTGGCTTCAGATGCTTTCAGGAAGGAGGCTAACTTTTTGACTGCTGAGTCATATTGCCTAATAGTAGAATCTCTTTTATCTGATTCTAAAAACAGAGTGTTGACAGGGTCAATGTTTGCTCCTTTTGAGCTGCGAACTTTATAAAGTCCATAAAACTAGGGCATTCTGAATCCTTGAGGAAGCTGACACAGTCTTGGTTTGTACTGTCTGGGTCAGAATGGGCTTGGGAATCCGAAGACTTAATCCCAGTTCCTGAAAGAAGAGGGAACCAATTGCTCTTCGGCCAATAGGGGCTACTAGAGCTGGTTGACCTTTGAATGTCCTGAGTTTGTGTAAAACTTTCAGCAGCAAATTTATTGGAGGGAACAGATAAATCTTCTCCCAATTGTTCCAATCTACTGTCATTGCGTCTGTGGCGAACGCCTGAGGGTCCAGGTTGGGGGCTACATAACAGGGAGCTTGAAGTTGCTCTCTGTTGCGAACAGATCCACTTGGAGGCCCGGAACCCGGCGGCAAATCCATTTGAAAGATTCCGCGTCCAGGGACCACTCCGTCTCCAACGGAGTAGTCCTGGACAGGGAATCCGCCACCACGTTCGGACACCTGCTAGGTGGGTGGCTGACAGGTGCCAGCCGTGCTTGTTCGCCAGGGAGAAGATAGCAACCATTACTTGGTTTACTCGACCTGATTTGGAGCCGCCCCTGTTGATGCAATGAACCACCACTGCGCTGTCCAACACCAACCTGATATGAATCCGATTGGGAGGGCGGATTTTCTTCAGAGTCAGAAAGACCGCCATGGCTTCCAGGGTGTTTATATGGAACTGCTGAAACATTGTGGACCACGTTCCTTGTACTTTTTGTTTTGGTGAATATCCCCCCAGCCGCTTAGAGAAGCGTCTGTGTGGATAACTAGTGCCGGAGGGGGAAATTGAAGTGGGACTGTTTTGGACAGGCCCTTGACTGTGGTCCAAGGCCGCAGCCTTGTCTTTAAGATCCGAGGGATAGAGGAGACCCTGTCCCTGAGCTTGACATTTGCTCGGCTCCGCCACACCCTGTTTATGTCTTTTAATTTGGCTTTCAAGAGCAGGTCTGTCACTGAGGCAAATTGAAGAGACCCGAGGACCCTTTCCTGGGACCGGCGGGATGCTGACTGATTTTGAGAAACCTCCTGGTGAGAGATGCTATCTCTTTCCTCTTGGGAGGAGGGAGAGATAACGTGTGGGAGGACAGGTCCCACTGGAGACCCAGCCACTGAAACCGGGACTCCGGAGTCAGGCGGGACTTCTCCCTGTTCAGCTGAAAACCCAATGACTCCAGGAAATTGATGACTATGGACGTGGCTTTCTGACACTCCGGAACAGTTGGAGCCCAGATTATCCAGTCGTCCAGGTACGCTGCTAGGGATATCCTTGGGACCGGAGTTGTTGTACTACCGTATCCGCCAGCTTGGTGAATATCCTGGGTGCAATGTTCAGACCGAAGGGCATGACCCTGAAGGAGTAGGCTTGGTTCCCGAGTCTGAAACCGAGGAACTGAGAGAAGTTCCGCGCAACTGGGACGTGATAATAAGCGTCTGAAAGATCGACAGAGGTGGTGACGGCTCCACGCGAAGTAGAGTCCGGACCTGAGCTACCGTAAGCATGCGAAACTTGTCGCATTTTATGTAGAGATTTAGACGTGACAGATCCAGGATCACTCTTTGCTGATCGGAGTCTTTTTGGGAACAGTGAATAACCTGCCTTGAAATTTTAGGTGCCTTGCTTTCTTTATTGCTCGTTTGTTGAGCAATCCTTTCACATAATCCTGTAGGATTGATGTGGGTGGCTGGTAAAATCTGTTTAGAGGAGGAGGATTCTTGATCCAGCTCCACCCCAGTCCCTTGGACACAATGCTGTGTGCCCAAGGGCTGAAGGTCCATTGGTCCCTGAACCAATACAGGCGACCACCTACCTGCGTTTTCTCAGTGGGAGGAGCGGGTTTGTTCCCTCTACCACGTCCAGGTCTCCCCTTGGGGTGGTGTTGGGATTTTCCTCTGTGAGGGGCTTTTGCCTCTTCCTCCTCCTTGCCACCCTATTGAGGCCGTGAAAAAATCCACGGCCTTCATATGTGGGGTTGTATGCTGGGTGAGGATACATAGGAGGGGCAGCTGGCTGGTTGAACCAAAACATACTGCTGGGGTTGGGCCTTAGAGGTAGATGGCTGGGCCACTGCCGAGACCGGGACGGCTTGAACCATCGCCTGATGGTGAGGCCTCTTATGTCTCCTGAACCTTTTTCCTCCTCTCGTCTGGGGGCCGGCCGATTCTGGGGTCTTGCGCTTATAAGTGGGAAATGCCCCAGCGAGAGCGAAGACTCTGGATTGGCCCGTGTAGCCTCGGACATGACGGATGTAACCTCTCCTTCAGGGAAGAGGTTAGGTCCCCAGATTGAAGCTTTTAATGAGCTTGTTAGGCTCGTGGCGGATAGTAGCATCAGCAAAAATGAATTTTCTACATTCCAGTCTAGCCATAATAAACTCATGCAAGTCTAACTGGAAGGTCGCCAGGAAAGACTTAGCCAGGACCTGGAAAAAGGGCTCGTCCGAGCAGGAGACGGCAGTAGCCTCAGTAAGACAGCCGGAGCTCAAGGACCGGGCTAACTTAGTCCGGGTCTCAAACTCCGCCTTTAACAATGATTCCGGCAGCTTGGGGAGTTGCTCACTAAACTGCGTGGAAGCGCAAAAGGGGTCCAGCTTGCCGACAGTGAAAGTGGACGGGGCGCCCACCCAGAACTCATTACTTCCTGGGAATACCAGGGAAGTAGGGTCTGTTTCCCTCAATTGAGGAAACGGGTTCCCATCAAGGCATGCTCGGTCGTGGCCAGAGCAATTTTGTCCATACAAGGGGTGGGAAGATCTTCACCTAGGGTGAACATCGTGAAATTGCCCTTGAAAGGGGTCAATTTTGTGTTCACTGCCTGCCACTCCGCCAGAGTGCGCAGGAGAGCCGACTGAGCTTGGTCTCTAGGGATGATGACAGTTTCCCCTAGGAACCTTGTCTGACCGAATCCAGGCTTCTTGGTAAGCCTCACGAAGCCAGGATAAGGGGCAAGAGATCGGGGGGAAGAACTCCAACTCCTCCAACCGCCTCGTGCCCAGACGTCTCAAGGTGAGTTTGCCATCATGTTGGATGGCCCGGAGTCGAACCGCCAAGGGTTACCGACATCAAACGGCGGGAGGTCCGCAGTGTCGGGATAACATACTGTGGTTCGGCTTGGGGTTGGCGAGCCAAACCTTCCAGTATGTTATCATAAGTGGCAAACTTTTCTGAGATCTTTCAAATCTCGAGTCTAGGTCCTCCGTAAACTGTTTATACAGTTGATTGGCAAAGGCCTCTGCGTCAAAAAGAGGCTGGGGAGGAGGGCTTGGTTTTGCAGCCCTCTTACTCGCGCCTTTGCTGGAGGAGCTAGACTTGCTCCCGGAGGCTACAGGTCCTGGGACCTTAGCCTTCGACGGGGAAGGGCAATGCCTTCTTGGAAGTCGAGGACTTATAGCCCTTCGCCTTCCATGAAGTCTTCAACTTGGGGATAGCAGACGGAGCTCTATCACCCAAGGAAGAAGACTTCACAAAACCTGCAAAAGAAGATGACACAGATGAATCAGGGGAGTTAAACAAAAGGGGCCCGCCCCAACATCCTCACTTACCTCACCACTTACCACCTGGTCCTGCTCTCCGTATTCATAGGTTCCAAGTCGAGATTTAGTGCGGCAACATCCTCCGAGACCTCAGCGTAGAAAATGTCCACTTGAGGTGGCTGGGTCGCATCCCGGATCTGCTGGATGATAGGGGTGGCAAGTTCTTCCCACTGCTGGCCGCCACCCGTGCGCCGGGTAAAGCAGGTCCTCAACCTGGCGCCGAGGACGTAGGGCTTCCCGACGGAACATTCCTGCCGAACCCAGCCACCCAGGCCCGGAGGGATTCCAAGGCAGACTTCTTGGAAGTTTCATCCGCCTGCAAGGAAACCTGTGGTTAGTCAGGAATGCAAAGACCGATTCCGGAGGATATAAACAATATACAATATGAGGAGCATGGACCGGAGGAAAAAGACTTTCACTTACCGACTCGTCCTGGATGGTTGAGGGAGAGAGCAAAGCAAACCTCACAGCCATCGGGTGCCAAACAACCAGGTCGTCCAGCCGGACCGCACAACCAGCGTGGGTCCGGCACACCTCACGTGACCGTAGGGTTGTTGAAGGAGGCGGTACACCCGGCTCCTCACAGCTAACAGTCTGTAAAGGTAACAGTACATGAACCTCACACTCTAAGCAAAATAAAGCCTGGCAAGGCCGGAAACTCAACTACAACCGGAATACTCCGGCGGAGAAGAACTCCCCAATCATAAACTGGGCCAATAAGCTTTAAATGCATCAGAGTGGAAGTTAAGGATTCAGACCCCGGAGGACTCCGGGAATGAAGGAAAGAGAAACCAGGAACCAACCATAAGGGCTGCCAGAAAATAACGGCGGAGCCCCAGGTGTAGGACCGAATCACGTCATATATATGGTAAAACAAAATAATAATAATAATAAGAATCTAAAATTAATAAAAATAAATAAAATTAATAAATGATGGTAACCCTCCGAGACCGGAGGAGTCCGTATGCTAGCATTACATAGAACCATCTCACACCTATCTCCCGCCGGAGAAACAAGATGGGTAAAGGATCAATGTTCATAATATAGGCGGGGCCACACCTAAACCCAAACTACGCAGCTCGATGGGGGAGACGAGAGGTTTGAGACAGGATCCGAACACGCTCGAGCAAACAAAACCACCCACCCCACCACAGCGAAGCTGGGGACGGTATGGGAGGGAGCGAATCCCTCAACCAACAGGAGAAGTCCCTGACTCGGAGAAAACGCCATCTAGCGTCACCCGCACGAGTCAGAGCAAGGCTGGGGAGGGGGGGGGGGAGAGAGGAGTAGGCTACCAGAAGGAACAGAGGAGACAAGGAGAACATGATACCCGCTCAACTGCATCCATCCTTCCTTCCCAATGAACTTGGAAGGGAAGCCTACTCCAGGAGGGAGCTACACAGCCCAAAGCCCAACATCTCCTAGGCGTAGCCCTAATAAACCAAACCTAGCATAGGTTAGGAAGAGAGAGGGTGCAAAAGGAGAGGAGTAACCAACAGGGAGAGAAATTTTGTGCCGAGAGCCAGCAGGGATCGAGCAGGGGGGCAAGAAGGCGACTAGCCTAGAGAAACACATCCAAAGAACTCGATTCCCCAAATTGGGGAAGAGGACTAAGGGGCTCACTCTGACCCTCAAACGGACCCTGAGGAAACAGCAACAAAACTCCCTCAACCTGATCTCCACACCCAGGGCAAGGGGATGGAGCAAACAAGCCTACAACCACAAAATAACCAACACAAAAAAATGGAAAAATGTGCATTCAACAGAGAGTGTAGCCTACCACGGGAAGCAAAATATTTTATAAGGCTCATCAGAGGTAAACTACAACAACCAAAAAAAAAAACAAATAAAATAAAAAACATTAACCTAAATTAAGAGCACCATCTTCAAGAATAAAATAATTAGCCTATGAGACTAAATGAAAAGGAACCCAACCTGGTGGGGTGGGGGTACAGGATGGGGCAACTCCAATGCAAAACAAAAACTAAAGTGGAGGGGAGCCACCGCAAGGAACCACCAGGAAGGGAATTCAAGGGGGCAAAATCTATATATATAGCGACTGGGAGAAAACTTTGAAAAGAACAGAAGGAGTCGCCTCTTTTTTCGCCATGGCTGAAAAGGGGACGCCTTGGCATCATAATAAGATCCTCAATATTTATGAAAATACGAGACCAAAACAGCCAAAAATAGATCAAAACCCCACAAGAAGATGGTACTTAACTTAGAGATGGAAAAGGTGCTCGTGCCATCGTAGATGAAAAAATAAATCCAAAATAGGGACGAGCACACAAAAGAAAGCGGGCATCACGTGCTAGAAAATGGAATGAAGTAGGTGGCGCTGGTGTCGCCGTCCTGGCGGGTGTTGAGTGTGGGAGCTGTAACGGCTCACCACTCTTTTCAGGGGTTTTGATAAGGAGAGATCTTTCAGTATATTTCCGTGGTAGTGGTATTTCACTCACCCTTCATTATACCGACGTCTTCTAAAAGACGATCGACTGGGGTAGTAACCCCAGCTTTCCTGAAAGCTCTTTTTCTCTGGTATATCTAGCATTGTTATACCTAGAAATTCGTGCTGTAATGGAATTTCACCGGCTGACACGGGACTGAACTCAGAAATAATAGTCAGCAAAAGTCTATGGGTAGAACCAGCCCCATTTACCTTCCAGTGTGTCAGAGTTTTAAAAGTTAAAGTATACCTTAGTTTTACCAGACCACTGAGCTGATTAACAGCTCTCCTAGGGCTGGCCCGAAGGATTAGACTTATTTTACGTGGCTAAGAACCAATTGGTTACTTAGCAACGGGACCTACAGCTTATAGTGGAATCCGAACCACATTATAGCGAGAAATGAATTTCTATCACCAGAAATAAATTCCTCTAACTCTTCATCAGCCGGTCGGTGGGATTGAACTCCGGCCCATCGAGCGACGGTCTGAAGCTCAACCGACTCAGCCAAGGGAGAGATGTCAGAGTTTTAGTATTACATGTGGATTCCTGGATTGGCAGGGGATGTTGGAAACCTGTCCTGTCTCGGAGCCCTAAACTGAGAGGTATTCCTCATTTGGAGATTCCTAAGGGGGGGGTTTTTTCATTTAAAGCATAATTAATATTTGTTTGTTAAATATGTAATGAAAACGATATTGGTAAGCAATTACTCACAAATTTATACATAATATTCTCATATCTGCCTTGTTCAAAAATATTATTCCAATTAGACCTCTGTTCTTGCACAGTACTAAAGAGAGTTTTATGGAGAATAAATTGGAGACAAAAGGCTCTGAAGAGCCTGGAGATTGTCTTGAAGCCTTCGGAAGCCCCAGAAGCTTCTGTACACACTGAACAGAGGGAGAAATGTAGCCAAGGAAATTAACCCTTTAACGCCAACTGGGCATATTTTACATCGACAAAAATTGTTTGTCGGGTGCCGAGTGGATGTAAAATACGTCAACTACAAAAAGTTTTTTAAATATTCACGAAAAAATACTTATAGGCCTAGTTTGTGAAAAAATTTTAAATCACGTGCCTTGAGGGATGCTGGGAGTACACGGATCACGCTGTTGTTTTGTTTACAAGCGTGACCCAGCTGCGCATGTGCGAATTTCTTTCTTCTCACACTACAAAGCATCAGCGACGCATCGTCAGAGAGCGATTTCTCAATGCATTCGTGTTTTGCCGAGCTTTTTAAATGTCAGCGTGTTTGTGACGCAATAGGACATATGCAGAGATGTCCCAACATCATCAGGACCGTGAAAGGCTCGTATTGCCTGTCGGTAGTGAGCATGTGAGACGCGTTTTAGACTTAGATGCTGGAGAGGGACCAAGCACCCAAGGTGATCCATCTTTTCAACGCCGTGTTGTATGGCCAGGTGTGGCCGAAAGTGACCAAGGGCCGTACCCTTTGCCTTTTACGACCCCTAGGAAACATCGGGGTGTCCTGAGAGGCATTCGTAAACATTTGGGAGGCCTCCAACAAAAGGACATTGATGAATACTTGTTGGAGCTTGATCGAGAGCAGGTGGAAAGTCCTCATTTTGATGGCAGTTGGTCATCTAGTGACGAGGACATCACGCCCGATGTCAGTGATGACGAGTACAGTATTTGCCCCAATGTCCATACGAGAGCCACAGCATGAAAGTGAACTCGAGTTCACAGGTTTCAGTGCTTATGAGGGAGAGTCTGAGGAGGAGGAGGCACTGATTGTGGCTTGTGGGGACGAGACAGAAAGTGATGGTGAAAGTGAGGGAGATGGGCCGGGTGGGGGGCAGTGTAGTCTTTCGCACATGCCCGTAGAAGGTCACAACGTCATGGCAGCCTAGCTGAAGGCCGTTCGTCCGAAAGTGATGAGGGGTGGTTGGAGGACCCCACCCCACCTAACATGCACCCATTCACTGCAGCACCTGGACTGACCGTCCCTGTGCCTCTCACTGCACTGGGGTTCATTCAGCTCTTCCTTACACGGGAATTGCTGGAATACCTCGTTGCAGAGATGGCAGATTACGTTCGGTACTGCCCTGAGGAACTGCAGACAACATTGTCGTATCGATGGCGGGGCTGCAACCTCACGGACATGGCGCATTTTTTGGGGCTGCACATTTTTTTTGGAATGATGCCTGCTGCCGACATCAGGCAATATTGGAGGCGGATTTTTTTTTTTTAAGTACGCCCAGTGTGCCTGGCATTATGCCCCGTGATAGTTTCCTGGCGTTGGACAGGTATTTCAACGCCTTCAACTGAAGGGCCATACCCCGGAATAACCCCGATCGCCTCATCTTAGTCCGCCCAGTGTTGGACTACATTCGTGAACGGTGCCAGTTTCTCGTGGTTCCTTCCAAGAACCTTTCTTTGGATGAGGGATGATGGCCATACAAAGGACGTCTAAGCATAAAAGTGTACAACCCCAAGAAGCCAAAGAAATATGGTGTGAAGTTATTTTTTATTACGGAATCCAACACTGGATACATTGTTGACTTCTGTGTATATTCCAGGGTCTTCTCCACGCTGCATGACACTGTCTTCGGTCTTGTGGATCGTTTCCTTAACCAGGGATACTACCTGTTTATGGATAATTATTATAACTCGGTATCCCTGGCCCAGGAACTATATGAAGCAGGTGTGCACGTCAGTAGTACCCTTCGGTTGGTGCATGGGGCCCCGAATGTCCTCAAGAGGTTCGCTAGCCACCCGCAACATCAGGCAAGAGGAGAGACAGAGTGGCGGCAGAGGGGAGATGTCTTCGTCACCTGTTGGAAGGGGGTCCGACTCGTGCCCATGATTACGACCAGTCATGAGCCCATCTAAGAAGAGGTCGTTCAGCGGAAGAAGACACATTGGCAGGGCGGAGTTACGTATGAGGAGTTTCGTGTCCAATGGCCTACTGTCATCGGGCACTACAATAGTCACATGGGAGGAGTTGATCTCTTTGATCAACTCATCCAGTATTATCCCTTTGCCAGGAGAACCAGGAGGTGGACACAGAAGCTCCTCAAATACCTCCTTCAGTTGGCCCTCCAGAATGCCTACATCCTCTACTGTGGGTACAATTCAGACACCTGGAGGTTGTCCCACATCCAGTTTCTCGAGGTGGCTGGGAATGCCCACATAAACTTCAATCCTGAGGAGTGGCCTCCCAACACCGCCCCCCTGCCCCGAGAGGATAGGGCAGATGTCGCTAGGAGGGCCAACCTCGGTCGTCCTGCTCCTGCCGACGCCGCCCCTGCTGTCCCTGTCCCTGCTGCCGCCCTCCCTCACATTCCAGTGTCCCGTCGGGTAGTGGACCCTGTGTGTCGGCTGCAGGCAGGGGATCACACACTGGAGCCCCTAGAAGGGCGTAAGCAGAAACGGTGCCGGGTGTGCCATATGAAGGGCAGAAGAAGAGACACCCGGTTCATCTGTCGCACCTGCAAGGTAGCACCTTGCAGGATTGGGGAGTGTGACCACAAATACCACACTGCGGTCATATATTGGAGTGTGCTTACCCGAGGGACACTGGAGGGCGCAGTGGACCGCCGAAGGGCAGCCCATCTGTAGTAAGGGCGCGCGTCTCCCTCCTCCACCTGTACCTCGTCATGTCCAGAGGAAAAAAATGCAAGACTTCAATGGAGGAGGGAGAAAACAAGAATAGAACGAAGAGTCAGGATTACTAGTGAGTATTCTGCATTGATTTTATATTTAATCTTATATTTATTACAAGTTTTTATATATGTATTTATTGGCGTTTTGTATATTTCGTTTTATGCCAAAAAAAAAGTTTTTCACCTCCATTCCTTTTAGTTATGTATTCATACCAAAATAAAAAAAAAATATATATGTGTGTGTGTGGGTGTATGTATGAATGTGTGTATATATATATATATATATATATATATATATATATATATATTATATATATATATATATATATATATATATATATATATATATATGTATATATATATTATTTTTTGGCAAATTTTTTGGTAAGCAAAAAATCTTACATTCTAGTGATATTCAATCATTTACCTTTTTTTTTTTTGCAACAAACGGGAAGTCTCTAGCACAATATTTCGATTTATGGTGAATTTAAAAAAAAAAAACTTTTTCCTTACCTCCGCACACGCTAACTCTGCTGAAAATCTCAGAAATTCTTTAGTCACTTTGTCGTAATTTTTTCACCGTTTTCTATTAGGCATTACATAAAGTTTTATACATGAAAATGTGCGCAATTTCATGTAAAATACAACAAAAAATAACTCATGGTTGTAGCTTTTATCAATTTTGAAATATTTTCATATAAATCACGATAAGTGCCAAAATATCAACCTTCGTCAACTTTAACGCGACTGAAATGGTCGAAAAATGCAATTGTAAGCTAAAACTCTTACATTCTAGTAACATTCAATCATTTACCTTCATTTTGCAACAAACGGGAAGTCTCTAGCACAATATTTTGATTTATGGTGAATTTTTTAAAAAAACTTTTTCCTCAGTCCGCACGCGGTAACTGCTGAAAATCTCAGAATTTCTTTTGTCTTTGTCGTAATTTTTGCACAGTTTTCTATTAGGCGTTGCATAAAGTTTTATGCATGAAAATGTGCGCAATTTCATGTAGAATGCAACCAAAAATAACTCATGGTTGTAGCTTTTATCAATTTTGAAATATTTTCATATAAATCACAATGTGCCAAAATTTCAACCTTCGGTCAACTTTGACTCGACTGAAATGGTCGAAAAATGCAATTGTAAGCTAAAACTCTTACATTCTAGTAACATTCAATCATTTACCTTCATTTTGCAACAAACGGGAAGTCTCTAGCACAATATTTTGATTTATGGTGAATTTTTGAAAAAACTTAACTTACCTCCACGCATGCTAACTCTGCTGAAAATCTCAGAAATTCTTTAGTCACTTTGTCGTAATTTTTGCACCATTTTCTATTGGGCGTTACATAAAGTTTTATGCATGAAAATGTGCCCAATTTCATGTAGAATACAACAATAAATAACTCATGGTTGTATCTTTTATCAGTTTTGAAATATTTTCATATAAATCACGATAAGTGCCAAAATTTCAACCTTCGGTCAATTTGACTCGACCGAAATGGTCGAAAAATGCAATTGTAAGCTAAAACTCTTACATTCTAGTAATATTCAATCATTTAACTTCATTCTGCAACAAACAAAAAGTCTCTAGCACAATATTTTGATTTATGGTAAATTTTTGAAAAAACCTTTTCCTTACGTCCGTGCATGCTAACTCTGCTGAAAATCTCAGAAATTCTTTAGTCACTTCGTCGTAATTTTTTCACCGTTTTCTGTTAGCCGTTACATCATGTTTTATATATGAAAATGTGTGCAATTTCATGTAGAATACAACAAAAATTAATTCTTGGTTGTAGCTTTTATCAGTTTTGAAATATTTTCATATAAATCACAGTCAAAGTGCCGAAATTTCAACCTTTGGTCAACTTTGACTCGACCGAAATGGTCGAAAAATGCAATTGTAAGCTAAAACTATTACATTCTAGTAATACTCAATCATTTACCTTCATTTTGCAACAAACAAGAAGTCTCTAGCACAATATTTCGATTTGTGGTGAATTTTTGAAAAAAACTTTTTTTTTACATCCGCGTGTTACGAATTCATGCATCATTTTGTGATAATATGTTCTCTGTGTTGCTTTGATCATTTTAAAATTTGTTATATACCAAAATCATCGCAATTTAGTGTACAATACAACGAAGAAAAAAAAATAACTCATTAGCTTTGTTTTGCTCACAGCACGATTTGTATACAATTATATATGAAATTTTTTTTTTTGCTCTGTCATATATTCCAATATTTATATATGATAATGATATTTTTTTTTTTATTTCTGATGGTTGTATACTAAACTTCAGGCAATGACAAAAAAAGGAGCCAAAAATGAACTCTTAATCTTGAAAACTAAGTGTGCTGTGATGTTTTGAAAAAACTTTCTTTCTGCTTCGGCGCTAACTCTCAAACCGCGCCGGCATACGGCAGACACTTTTGTAAATAGAGGCTCGGCGTTTAAGGGTTAATATAATAGATAGATTTTTGGAGACATCTTCACAACTCCAGGATCCTTTGAAGCAGTCTTCAGCTCTTGAAGAATTCCTGGAGAAACACTCATTGGATTATAATGTCTTCTTGAACTCTTAAAGGCTCCAGGATCCTGTGAAGACGTCTCCAGCTCCTAACAGATTCCAGTCGGATCCACTTACTTTCAGGGAAGAAATCCAGAATCTCTTCAGAATAATTTCTTCCACCGGAATCTTGGAGCCTTTGGAATTCCCAGAAGCCTCCGGACACACAGGCACAGAAAGGCAGGCAATGAAATTAATATAATAGACAAGCAGATGATCACTGTTGCTCGCGTTTGCTAGTTCCCATATCTGTACCATACCCATACCCATATCTGTATCATACCCACACCCATATCTGTACCATACCCATTTCTGTACCACCCATACCCATATCTTTCCCATACCCATATTCGTACCATACCTATACCCATGTCCATACCCATACCTATACCATACCATTCCATTCCATTCCATACCATACCCGTACGATAACCATACCCATACCCACAGGTAAATTAACACTTCTATAGTAGTGTCCACCTAGCTTTTCAGCTAAGCCCCTCCCGCGTCATACTAGTTACCAGTCCAAATGATTACCTGTACAGATTTGATTCCTGTCGGTAATGTTGCGTTTCATGCCTGAATCATGGCACCACAGATACGAGTTCCCAGAGTTGTGAAATATGCAGTTGATATATCTGATAAAAGATATATTAAGTTACGTATCATTATGAAGATCTTGGATCATTTTGTCTGTGCATTTTTTTTTTATCATACACAGCCTAAATACACAAGCATCTTGCTTTAATTTAAAATTGGTGGTGGCCTAAATAAGCAATCCCACATAGACCACATTAAGAAATGAAGCATAGACTTATGCAGCCATGTCAAATGTTAATATCATTGAGAGATTAGGCCTACAGGTCAACTTATATTTAGAGGCTATGTCAGGGCATAGGCCTACATGTCAATTTCTTCTATTTTGAGGAAATGACAGGGCATAGACCTACACATCAATTTCTTTTATTTTGAGGCAATGACAGGGCATAGGTGTACACATCAATTTTTATAGTTTGAAGCAATGACAGGGCATAGACATACACATCGGTTTCTTATATTTTGAGGCAATGACAGGGCATAAACCTACATGTCAATTTCTTATGCTGTATCTTGAGGCAATGACAGGGCATATGCCTATGCATCAAATTCTTATTATTTGAGACAATGACAGGGCATGGGCCTGCATGTCCATTTCTTATCACAAATAATATTCTACCTGTACAGTATCTGTTGGAAATAGAGTAGCTTTTAATTGATATAGTACAGTAGTTTCAACCTCACGATATATAATGTATATGCATAAAGTGCATATATGCATACATGCATGGATGGCTATAGTAATTGTTGTGCCACTTACCAAAGAGAATAAAAGTAAAACTTGTGGGCACGCAGCCAGTGGTGCACACAGATCATACATATGACTGTCTCAGCCTCACACACACTTAACTATCAAACTGCCATCAATGAACTATATTGAAAATATATTCACAAAAGGGATAACAAGTTATATTACTGTGAGGAGTAAATATAAGGCTGCTGTAGCTATGAAAATGAAGGCTGTGGTAGGAAGGCATGATAAGATACTTGACAAAATAAGAAAAAAATGAATGAAAGCTGAAAAAGTTATGTATGAGATGATCCAAAGCAGTCTGCAGATAGCCCATGAATACTGTAACTTGATTTTGGGGCCATTCTTGTAGGTTACCTTGTTGGACAAAAGGATACATAAGAGTCAGTAAATCTCTCTCTCTCTCTCTCTCTCTCTGTTGTTGGAAGAATATTCTACCATAGACTATGTTCATAAAGATCTCGATTACTTTTAATTAAAACAAATTACTAAATTTCGATTAACAAGAGTAGGCAGGTAATTCTTTACACCAGTATTTTATGAATAGGTCTATGTTTATTCTGCAATATTAGGTTACCATATGAAAATTTTTTTAAGACACTATAAGCACCATAACAGCAGCAACAAAAACAAGAATAACCACAACAAGAACCACAATAAAACAGCAGCTGACTATAAAATATTCCTATAATCCAAACGTCATAAAGACATGTCATTTTTTATGATCCTGTTGTTTTGAAAGGAGATAATGTCATTAAGAAAATTCTTTGCAAATTATATCCAATATGACTCATATAGTCTTATCATACTGTAACTTTAAGTTAAACAGAGGCAAATTCTGGTTTTGTAGAGTGCAGTCACGGCTTGTCATCCCTCCGAATGCATAAACGATTGCAATGAAGTCAGTTTTATGACTATAAAATGTAGTAAAATTTCCTGAAATCAATATGAAATACCAGTCTGCATAGTTCTGAAAAAGTCTTTTTGTTAAATTTAGAATGGTGAACATGCTTAACAGTATCAGATGGTAATTATCATTGTCCAGTGATTCAAGTGCACCGATTTGAACGCAGACAATCCCTGTGACACCTCCTTATTCAGGTGAACCTCATTTACAAAACACAACACTGCAGCATTGCGGAACACTCCTGACTTCATTCATATTTTCCTTTTTTTCTACTATTTTTAGGGAGATGTGTATTGTGATTTTATTGCAGGGGATAAAATAACATTTCCTTTTGATAATCAGCAGAACGTATTTTAGTTCGGTAAAACAACCATTGCAAAATAAATGAAGATGAAAAGAACCACAGATTAACCAACTTTTCTAAACCATTGCCAACCAATCAGCTTCAAGGAATGGTCATGATGTAATCAGTGGGCGGGGCTTAGCTGCAAAGCTAGGTGGACTTTGCTATAATAATAGTCAGCAAAAGTCTACAGACTGCACCAGCGGTCATATACAAACAACTGACCGTATCTTGGTGTAGGTCCAGGAGCAACTGTTGAGGGGTTTCGAACCAATGCTGATGCCATTGGCAGTTCCAGACCATCACCAGTAGTGCCTGCTGTTGTTCTAGAATTACCTGCCGAGTCCATTTCAAAACAAAAATAATGGTATTATATACTGTTTGGTCACTTAATGTTTAAAATTTCTGGATAGTTATTATTAAATTATTCTTGAAAGACATCTTCACAACTCCAGTATCCTTTGAAGCAGTCTTCAGGTCCTGAAGCATTCCTGGAGAAATGCCCATTGGGTTGTAAATGTCTTCTTAAATTCTTAGACTCCAGGATCCTGTGAAGCCATCTGCTGCTCCTAAACAGATTCCTGTCGGTTCCGCTTCATTTCAGGGAAGAAATCCAGAATCTGTCTTTGGAGTCATTTCTCCCATCTCCTGGAGAAATGCCCATTGGATTATAATGTCTTAAATCTTAAAGACTCCCGTTGTATAGCATGAGTAGTATGTAGAGGATTCGGGGATTCCTAAGAGGAGTTTTTTCATTTAAAGGGTAAGTAAAATTTGTTTGTAATATATGAAATGAAAACTTTATTGGTAAGCAATTACTCATAAATTTACAGGATATTCTCTTATCTGCTTGGTTCAAAATATTATTCCAATTAGACCTCCGTTCTTGCAAAATACTAAACATGAGAGTTTTATGGAGAATAAATTGGAGGCAAAAGGCTTCGAAGAGCCTGGAGATTGTCTTGAAGCCTCTGGAATTGTCATGCACAAGTAAAATAAATCCTTCAAAAGTAATTATTCAAATAAACAAAAAAAATCTCATGTGAAATTGGGCATCATATCATCAAGAAAAAAAAATATTCATCACAATGAGCACACAATTTTGCATATAATTACTCCAAATATTTATCACTAACCAAGTGAGAAAAAATAAGAATTCCCTTTCTCAATTATTTACCAAAAAAATAATTATCAGAGAGAGTAATAATTGTAATTACGCTTACAAAAAAAAATTTAATTCGTTGGAGAGAGAGTTTCATTAATCTTCACTCTGATAAAGAGGTTAAATAATCTTTACTCCAGTATATATAAATCTAAAATTTCTTCACTTCTTTACACATTTAAAGAGAGAGAACAAATAAATCTCACTTTCTCGATAACTTACAGGTTGTTGTTATTACGGACTTCTTTCGTAGTTGACAATTTGTTCTGTTGTTTTCGCCTTCGGAGTTTATTGAAAACACTTTGCTTTGTAACTGTTACACTCGTGGTGGTAGTTTGTTATACACACTCGCTGCTTGTCGTTGCTTAGTCAATGTGCTGGCTCACGGTTTTTTGTTTATCGATTAGTTTGTGGTGAATTGCGTTATGTGTTTTGTTTCTTCGTTGCGCACTATTAAAGTTTATGTTCACTTCTGTTTGACGCTTTATTGCTGGATTTTATTTCTTCATGTAAGTTTTGCTTGCCGTCGTGAAATCTAAGTTCATTTTGTAGATTTCGTTTCACTGTAACTTAAGTAATTGCACTGGATATATCTGTTAATGTCTGTATGTTTCGTCTTGCCTTTTGGATCCTAAAGCACTGCCACCATTTTTATGTCGTGCACAAGTTTTCTTTCACAACTCGTGTGACATGTTATTGTTCCCTTACCTGCATCTTTCTTCTAAGTTGATGACGTATTCATACACAGCTTCTCTTCTCGTAGACAGCAGCTCACGAGACTATTACTTAGAAGGGGTTTATATTAAATGTAATTATATCTCTTAGAAAGGCGTAATGGAGACGAAATGGGTAGCTTCTTACTGTAATGATGAAAGTTAATTACATACACAAGTACAATTATGGTTACAATTTTACTCTCTTGAAAACCACTCTTGCTAGTCGAATTTCAGTTTATGTCTGGTTAAGTAGCCCGCGGACAGAATCTGGTTAAGTCGCCTGCGGTCAGAGCCTGGTTGGAACCACGGAAGCTAAGGGAAAGTACTGCGTCTTCTCGTACTGGTGACTAGCGACTCTATCTTCCTTCTTTTGCTTCATTCTTCTCTGGAACCCCTGCTTCTCTTTGCTATCTTCCATCTCCTCCCTTGAAGTTACTCATTGGAGGATATTATCTGTAAGGCCTCCCCTCGAACAGCTTGATTGGGAAGGACAGTTATGGGTGTCGTCAAAATCTCTCCTTAGAGAGATTTTGGAAATGACCTCAGGAGGAGTTGTTAATGGCTCCTCCCTAGAATGTCTAATTGGAGAAATGGTGAACTACTTCTAGGCAGGGTAATAGATAAGGCTGGAACGTTGACTCCTGACGAGGTTACAGGTTATGCTTGGTCAGCTCAGATTTTATGATCAGTTTTATGGCCCTGGGCACGATATACTCGCTCACTGCTTTGAGTTCATGTAAATACGGTTTCCTGCTTTTTAGCTTACTCTACATGTCTAGCCTTGGTAATGCATAACAAGCAAGGCTTAATTGTTGTTCTCTCTCTCTCTCTCTCTCTCTCTCTCTCTCTCTCTCTCTCTCTCGATCACTGTATAATTTATGTTTTTCCACTTCTCTCTTTTTAAGATTCTATTCTTATGCTTCCCCGTTTAATCTTTCTTTACATAACTACAGAATTCCCAGAAGCTTCCTTACACACAAACAGAGGCAGAAAGACAGCCAAGGAAATTAATACAATAGATAGATTCTTGAAGATGTCTTCACAACTCAAGGATCCTTTGAAGCCATCTTCAGCTCTTGAAGCATTCCTGGAGAAATGCCCATTGGATTATAACATCTTAAATTCTTAAAGACTCAGGATCTTATGAAGCCGTCTTCAGCTCCTAAACGGATTCCTGTCGGATCCACTTCCCTTCAGGGAAGAAATCCAGAATCTCTTCGGAATCATTTCTTCCACCTGGAGAAACACCCATTGGAATACAGTAAACCCCCATATTCACAGTCTCACGAATCACGGACTCACCTATTCGTGGGTTTCTCTGTGGAACATATATACACATTATTTGCTGAAAATCCACCCATTCACGGTATTTTTCACTGAGAAATATTCGCTAATTACTGTATTTCATCTCATTTTCATGACTAAATGCACTTTTTTGATATAACTCTTAACCCTTAAACGCTGAAGGCCGGAGAGCTGTTAATCAGCTCAGTGGTCTGGTAAAACTAAGGTATACTTATTATTTATTCTATTTACAAAAGTGTCTGCCATATGCCGGCGGCGTTCGGGAGTTAGCGCCGAAGCAGGAAAAAAGTTTTTTTTTTTTTAAATCACAGCACACTTAGTTTTTAAGATTAAGAGTTCATTTTTGGCTCCTCCTTTTGTCATTGCATGAAGTTTAGTATGCAACCATCAGAAATGAAAAAAATATCATTATCATATATAAATATTGAAATATATGACAGCGCGAAAAAAAATTTCATATATGATTGTATACAAATCGCACTGTGAGCAAAATGGTTAAAGCTAATGAGTTATTTTTTTTTCTTTGTATTGTACACTAAATTGCTATGATTTTGGTATATAACAAATTGTGAAATTATCAAAGCAACACAGAGAAAATATTATCAGAAAATGATGCATGAATTCGTAATGTGCGGATGTAAAAAAAGTTTTTTTCAAAAATTCACCATAAATTGAAATATTGTGCTAGAGACTTCCAATTTGTTGCAAAATGAAGGTAATTGATTGAATATTACTAGAATGTAAGAGTTTTAGATTACAATTGCAGTTTTCGACCATTTCGGTCGAGTTAAAGGTGACCGAAGGTCGAATTTTTTCTATTTATCGTGATTTATATGAAAATATTTCAAAACTGATAAAAGCTACAACCATGAGTTATTTTTTGTTGTATTCTACATGAAATTGCGCACATTTTCATATATAAAACTTTATGTAACGGCTAATATAAAACGGTGCAAACATTACAACAAAGTGATGAAAGAATTTTGAGATTTTTGGCCGAGTTACTGCGCGGACATAAGGAAAAAGTTTTTCCAAAAATTCACCATAAATCAAAATATTGTGCCAGAGACTTCCAATTTGTTGCAAAATGAAGGTAAATGATTGAATATTAATAGAATTTAAGAGTTTTAGCTTACAATTGTGTTTTTCAACCATATCGGTCGAGTGAAAGTTGACTGAAGGTTGAAATTGTGGCAGTTATCGTGATTTATATGAAAATATTTCAAAACTAATAAAAGCTATAACCATGAGTTATTTTTTATTGTATTCTACATGAAATTGCGCACATTTTCGTGTATAAAACTTTATGTAACGACTAATATAAAACGATGCAAAAATTACGACAAAGTGAAAAAGAATTTCTGAGATGTTCGGCCGAGTTACGGCGCGTGGACATAAGGAAAAAGTTTTTTTTCAAAAAATCACCATAAATCGAAATATTGTGCTAGAGACTTCCAATTTGTTGTAAAATGAAGGTAAATGATTGAATATTACTAGAATGTAAGAGTTTTAGCTTACAATTGCGTTTTTCGACCATTTCGGTCGAGTCAAAGTTGACCGAAGGTTAAAATTTTGGCAGTTATCGTGATTTTTATGAAAATATTTCCAAACTGATAAAAGCTACAACCATGGGTTGTATTTTGTTGTATTCTACATGAAATTGCGCACATTTTCATATATAAAACTTTATGTAACGGCTAATATAAAATGGTGCAAAAATAATTACAAAATGATGAAAGAATTTCTTAAATTTTCAGCCGAGTTACTGCGCGGACGTAAGGAAAAAGTTTTTTTTCAAAAATTCACCATAAATTGAAATATTGTGCTAGAGACTTCCAATTTGTTGCAAAATGAAGGTAAATGATTGAATATCACTAGAATGTAAGAGTTTTAGCTTACAATTGCGTTTTTCGACCATTTCGGTCGAGTCAAAGTTGACCGAAGGTTGAAATTTTTGTAGTCGACGTACGGTACGTCCACTCGGCACCCGACAGACAATTTCAGTGGACGTATGATACGTCCAGTCGGCGTTTAAGGGTTAAGATACTCAGGTAGTGCTCAAGTTACGATAGTTCACCTTACGATAATTCGATTTTGCAGTGGGGTAAGCAATTAATACCGGTACGACAATATTTATAAAATATTGTAAAATTTTGCGCAGGCACAGGCACCAGGGTACAATCAGGCAGCGAGGGAGACCAGATTGCAATAGACCAACTTCTTTTCTCCATCTGTTTATACCATAGTGAAGGCTAAGCTAATTCTTGTTTGTTATTCAATTTCTCTTTGTATTGAATTGTCATAAGTCACACTGCATGAATCTTCAGAATTAGCTGATATTAATAATTACTATACCTTGTATGTGTAGAGTATACTTTGTAGTGTAGGCTAGCCTACCATATACAGGGTGCAGCAACATAACTTCCTTTTTTATAATGCGTGGCAGTCTGGCTGTAGAAGTAGTAGCGGGGTGGGCGTGGTTTCATTTGACAGGGCCGTTCTGAAAGTTTTCTTGGAAATACAGTCAGTCGCTATCATGCGTTGGAGTAGTGAGGAGCGTGCGTTTGCCGTCGAAGCTTACTTTTCGAATCATCAGTCTGTTATTGCAACCCAGCGTGCCTTTTGAAATCATTTCAATGTAGCCCCGAGAGGCCCTGTTCCCGACCGGAAATCAATTGTTACATGGGTCACTACGTTCAGGCAAACTGGGAGTACTACACGACGAAGAACTGAAGTACCTCGGGCCATCAGATCACCTGAGAACATTGAGGCAGTGAGAGCTTCAGTCTTGCAATCCCCACGGCGTTCTGCGCGCAAACATGCCTCGGCCCTTGGACTTTCTGATCGTTCAGTGAGGCGAATACTTCACGATGACCTTCATTACCATCCTTACAAGATGGCGATTGTGCAGGAACTCTCCATACGTGATTTCACTTCACGAAGGAACGCATGTGAGGCACTTCTCGAAAACGTTTCTGAAGACGCTATTGTTTACTTTAGTGATGAAGCACATTTTCATTTGACTGGATGCGTCAACAAACAAAACATGCGCTACTGGGCTGACACCAATCCCCATGAATTGCATGAAAGGCCTTTGCATTCACCTAAAGTCACAGTGTGGTGTGCAATTTCCTCCACTGGAATTGTTGGTCCTTGGTTTTTTGAAGAAAATGAGGTCACAGTGACAGTGAATTCAGACCGGTATGTAAACATGTTGGAGGATTTTTTTTTTCCACGAATTGAAGAATTGGACCTAGGGGATATTTGGTTTCAACAGGATGGAGCAACGGCTCACACTTCAAGGGCATCGATGGCTGTTTGAGGAACATTTTCCGGAGCACCTCATTTCAATAAGGGGCGATTTGGAGTGGCCAGCCCGTTCCCCGATTTGTCCCCTTGTGATTTTTATTTGTGGGGATATTTGAAATCCCGTGTTTATGTCAACCGCCCGAGAAGCCTACCAGACTTGAAGGCCAACATCCGAGAAGAAATTGCCAATATACCGCTGATACGCTGTTGAGGGTCATGGCAAACACCGAAAATCGGTATATGCAGTGTATGGACAATGGGGACGTCACCTACCTGATATGATTTTCAAAACTGTGTGAAACAAAACTTTAAATATGTACTATAATTATGAAACAAAATTAAAACCTTTCTGATTTATACATCTTGTTTTATTGCCTTTTGGAAAAAGGAAGTTATGTTGCCGCACCCTGTATGTATACATGGTACCAAGTACCCTAGTGTAGGTTTGGTAATATTCGAGATACATTTTTTCCAACAAACGATGGGTTTTTTTGGAACCTAAGCCCATTGTAAGTAGGATAATACCTTTATAAGCTTTTTTAATTTTTTTGTGGGTTTGAACTATCAAAATAAGCAGTTCTAAGTGTTTTTAGAAGGGTTCTAAGTATTCACGGGTTTTAGCTATTCGCAGGGGCATGTGGTACTAATCCCATGCAAATATGGGGGGTTTACTGTATTTAGTCATGTAAATAACATCAAAATACACTAATTAGTGAATATTCCTCGAATGAAAAACCCCGTGAATAGCAGAATTCTTTGCAAATAATTTATAGATATGTTCCACAGAAAATCCCATGGATCGGTGAGTCCGTGAACCTTGAGAACGCGAATACAGGGTGTTTACTGTAATAGGATAATAGTTTAAGGTATATTTGATGTAGGATGATATTTTTAGGTATACATTAGGTGTTTGAACTTTCAAGATAGGCAGTTATAAGCAATTTTAGAGGGGTTTTTTTGAGTATTCGTGGATTTTAATTATATCTGGGGGCGTCTGGTACACATCCCCCCACGAATACGGGGTCCGCTACATACATACATATAAACATACATACTTACATACCTATACATACATATACACACATATACATACATATACAGTCCATCTTCGAAAATCTGGCATTCCGTGGTCTAGGAACTCCCATGGTCCAGAATTTTTTTTGAATCAGCTGCCATTAGTGCTTGAGCAGCTATGAGTGTGGTGCCACACGTTTCAATTTTTTAATTTTTGGGGATTTTGGAACTGAAGGTTGCTCTGTAAATACACAAGCACAGTTTATTTTCAATGAAAATATTCTGCGAAACCCAAAAATATACAGCATTCAAAAGAACAGTAATTTGCATATGCACTAATATATCTTCCGATCTCGTGTATCATACGATCATTAAGATTTCATCCAAATACATGATGAAATTATGTATGATGTGAGTTGTATCTTCAGTACATTACATTGTGCTAAGATTTCTATGCCTGTCTCAGTTTCAATAGATACCATTGATAATGCATATTACATCCAAGCTAGCTTTTAACAAATAGATAGGCTTAAAAGCCAAAGTTCAGTAGGTTAAGTGCGAATCTTCATACATTAACTCAGGCTTACCAACATTATGACTTGTCTAAGAATTTTGTTCATCGCATGCACAGCACTATGAACAACCAATTGAAAAAGCATGTAAAAGTGTCAAAAAAATTTATTAACAAATAATTGTCACCCACTAAAATACCCCCATTCTCTCTAGCAATAGCATCATAGAGAAAACGTGATATAATGATACAGTATAGGGATAATTCGCTCAAAGTCTCCTGATTGTCACAGAATTCTCTTGAAAGACCGAAAATTTTTTGGTTTGCTGTTTTCTCAGAACTTATTTAAAAAATAAATGCTTACTTCTCCAAGAAGACTGAACCAAATTCAGTGGCAGTTTTACAGAGGGTAGTATTCGCGGGGGATGCGTCCCACACACCCCCGCGAATAGGTCAAATCCACGAATGCTTAACACCCCTCTGAAAACTCTTAGAACTGCCCAATTTGATAGCTTAAACCAAGAAAAACCCTGTAAAAATGCTTATACTTGAGTATTTTAATAGTTTTATCACAAAAAGTGCATTTATTCATGAAAATTATATGAAAATACAGTAGTTAGTGAGTATTTCTCAGTGAAAAATACTGCGAATGGGCGAATTTTCCGCGAATGATGGCTAGATATGTCCCACAGAGAAACTCGCGAATGCGTGAGTCCGCGAACCATGAGAACGCGAATACGGGGGTTTTACTGTAATTATATATCTTGATTTTGTTGTTGGTAAATTCATTTTTGAGTGAAACTTTATATTTGCATATTATTTTTGAAAAGTGATGTAATGATTTTTCCAGCTGCAAAATGTGCTGATTTTCAATTGTAACTTCCATAAAAAGAAAAAAATATATCTTGTTTCATCCTTCACTTAATGGAGAGTAAAGTGTTAAGGAAGATGTAACTAAATTTACGATTGTACCTGTGGCTGAAGAAACAAAAGATGTGCAGGCCACAAAACATTTTGGAAGAGGAAAAAAGCAACACCTGATACTGGCAAAATCACACTTTTACTTCATTTAACTTACTGCATCTATAAATAAAGTACAGGTAAGTTGCATTTTTAAACCAGCATTGATAATTCATAAAAAAAAATGAATCTCTGAATTGAGTTTCATTTAGTAACTAATGTCTGTGATAATGTTAGTAAAATTCAGTCAGCTGATGATTTTAAGATTGTAAACATTATCAGAATGTAAATGGTGCCTGAATGCTAAGTTCATAGATTATAATTCAGTCGTCCCCTGCGTATTCACAGTTCAGGATTTGTGGCTTCACTGATTTGTGGATTTTTCTGTGGAACCTATCCCCCTATTATTCGCAGATATTTTGGTATGGCAGTATTCACTTATTACTGTATTTTCATATTATTTTCATGACTTAAATATATAAAATTTTTATGATAAAATAATGATTTACAGTACTGATTTTCAAATAATATGAAGATATTAAGATTAAATACTTTAATAAGATTAAATATTAAATAAGTTTAATAATATTGTACCTGTACTAATTTTCAAATATTAATAAGGTTAATATAATTAAATAATAATAAGTTTAAATAATAATACTAATGATAATAATACTGTACCTGTAATAATAAGTAATATTAAATCATATGGGTACTCACCAGTGATGAATGTTGATTATAAATGATGATGATGAATTTGCTGTGCAGTCTGATGAATGATGATGAAGATATGATTGCACAGCAAAGCAGAGGAGTTACATCTCTGGGGGCACCTATTTCCCTTCTTCAGGTGCTTCTTCATGCACTTCTTCAGGGGCTTGGTGAGGCACTTCCTCTGGCGCTATAGTGGGATGAATAAATTTGTTTGTATTTAGCATTTCCCAACGTTTTGTGAGAGAGAGGGAGAGAGAGAGAGAGAGAGAGAGAGAGAGAGAGAGAGAGAGCGAGTGTAATTGTCGTTAGTGAGTGCTTCGGTTGTTGGAAGAGGGATGAGGGTCTTTAGTTCGAGTTTGTTTACGGTGCTGTCTGTCTGTGCAAATGTCGAGGGAGTTTTTTTCGGTTTTGAGTGAGTCTTGAGTCAGAGCTAGTGCTGGTCAGTCGTTTGGTCTTGGACAGTTTTTTTGTGTGCTTTTTGAGAGTTGTTGGTTTTTCTTGTTAGTGTACTGTTCTTGTTGTGTATATAGTTCTATCTTCTTTTTTTTATGTTTCCTTGTTTTGTTTGTGTGGTTTTGGGTGCTGTGTTGGCGACCGTGGACGCCTTACTCCATCTTCCAGCAACCGAGGATCAGGGTGAGTGTTGTGTACTGTTTTTTGTGGTTTTGAATTCCACCAATAATATTTGGCGCCCAACGTGGGGCAGCTGGTATTGCAGCTGCAATTGAGATTGGTGGCTGGTAGTGTGACTGAAGAGAAGGATGGAAGAGGAACTGGTGAGGTTGAGAGAGGAGAATATGTGGTTGAGGGGTGAGAATGAGAGATTGAGGAGTCAGCTGGAGGAGATGGGGGTAATGCTAAGGAGTGCAAAAGAAGAAATGAAAGAGGAGATGAAAGAGGGGGTGAAAGAGTCTGAAGAAAGAATGGATAAGAAGTTAGAGTCTGCAGTAAGCAGGATGCAGGGGATGATGAAGGGAATGTTAAGGGAGTTCTTTGGAGAAGGGGCTGTTGGAGGCAGGTCCTCTGGAACGTGTGAAGGGGTAAGAGAGAAAGAAAAGGAGGAAGAAGTGAATGGAAGCGTGAGTGATGAAAGTGATGTGGGAATAGGAAGTAAGAAACGAGAGAATGAGAGACAGGGTAAGGAAAAGGGGAATGAAAAGCAAGAGAAGGAACAGAGAGAAAGTAAGGATAAGTCAGGGGAAGGAAAAGGGAAGAAGGGAAAAGGAAAGGAAACTGGTAAGAAGAGCAAGGAAGTGGGAAAGGCAGGAAAGAAGGGAGAGGGTGAAGATACTAGTGATAGTGAGGTGAATGGATAAAAGTGGATAAAAAGAGGGGGAAGAAGAGTGTAATGAGTAAGATGAATGTAAGTGCGGAAGTGGACTCTTTGTATTCGGAAGAGGGTATGAAAGGACAGAGTGAAAGTAGCGAAAGTGAGAGTGAAAGTGAGAAAGAAGTGAGAAAGGCTATGTATATGAGGGAGGTACCCCGGTGTGAAAGGTATAATGAGTATGGAAGTAGGGATGTGCATGATTTCTTTAGGGAGTATGAAAGGTTTTGTCAGGATAAGTATGGGGAAAGTAAGAGAGTGTGGGCACGAGAATTAGGAGAATATTTGACTGGGTTTTTGCTTGATATGTATAGGGTTATTATGAGTGTGGGAGATGTTGAGTATGACAAGGTGAAAGCTAGACTAGTTGAGCAAGCGAGGCGTATGAAAGCGAGTGTTAAGTATAAGAGGAAGAATGAATTTGATGAGGCAAGAATGAAAGCTGGGGAAACCTTGTCACTGTATGCTTGTAGGCTGGAGACGTTGGCAAGGGAAGAAGTTTGGGGATGATGGGATAGATGAATGTAAGGAGTTAGTACAGAAGTTGTTAGGGACAGTGCCAGATGGAGTTAGAGAATTTGTGAACTTGAAGCGGAAGGAGAAGAAAAGATGGGACGAATGAAAGGTTGACTTGGGGAGAAATTTTGGAAATTGTAGAAGATTATGAGCTTGACAGGGTTATAAAAGAGAGCAGAAGTGTAAGTGTAAGGGCTGGGGTAGATGAGAGAGTGCCAGAGTTTGGAAGCTTTAGGGATGCAGTGTTGGGGGCCCAATGAGAATGGCCGATAGTGTAATAGATAGGAGTGTAAGAGCAAGTAATGTGGAGGTGCCAGTGAGGATGAATGGTGGGTTTGTAAGGGAACAACGGGTTGGACAGGTTAGGGATAGTAGTGTACAAAGGGGAAGGTCGATGAGTGGAAGTCGAGCGAAGTGTTTTAGATGTGGAAAGGAAGGACATACAAAGAATGAGTGTAGGTGGGCTTTAGGAGCGTGTTTCGGGTGTGGGCAATCGGGACATTTGGTAAGGGAGTGTACGAAAGATAGGGGGGTTAAATGCTACAGGTGCGGACAGGTGGGTCATATTGCTAATGGTTGTAGGGGTACCCGAGTGAATGTAATATGTGGCAACTGTGGTAAGAATGGGCATTATGCGAGAATGTGTTCAGAACCGAGAGCGAAGTGTGTTGAATGTGGAATGGAAGGGCATGTATCAAGTGTATGTAGACGAAAGAGGGTGACTGTGACAGCGAATTCGGGAAACTGAGTGTGAAGGGGGTTCAAATGGGTGGATCCTCTAGGATGCAAGCAGTGCGTGTGATGCATGTACGTGAGGGGTTGTTGCATGAGGATCAGCAATTTGTTTTGATAGAGTATGGAAGAAAACGTAAGAAAGGGACGAACGTAAGTAAACTGAGTGGACGTAAGTTGTGTGATAGGGGTGTGAGTGCCAAAGTGAAAATGAGTGATAAAGCGTGTAATACGGATGAATGGGATGGTATGAATAGAACGTATAGCATATGCGGGTTTGATATAACTGAGTTGACTGAACGTGTAGGGGTAAGTGAACGGTTGGAGGTGAGCGAAAGTGTAAGAGTAAGAGAGCGTAGCAGTGATAGACGAGTGATTGAAAGCATGAATGAATCGTTGCAAGAATTGGAAAGGTCAATGAGCGAATGGGATGGGTTAGTTGAGGAATTGGGGAGGTATTTGGGAACGAGTTAGAGGGTATAGATGAGATTGTGGATGAAATTGAGAGTGGTAATAGTGAAGAAGAAAGCGTGAATCTGAGAGAGAATGGAGGAGAAAATGTAAATCTGAATGTTGCTGGAAGAGAGAGCGAGTCTGAGAGAATGATTGCGTGTTGTTTGAACGCGTTCTAAAGGACCTGCTAGTGAGCATCCATGGGTGTTATGTAAGGCGATTTGAATGCAGTGTGAAAGGTGTTGGTTGGGAAATGCTAAAAGGGGGGAGAATTATAGAGGGATGAATGAATTTGTTTGTATTTAGCATTTCCCAATGTTTTGTGAGAGAGAGAGAGAGCGAGAGAGAGAGAGAGCGAGTGTAATTGTCGTTAGTGAGTGCTTCGGTTGTTGGAAGAGGGATGAGGGTCTTTAGTTCGAGTTTGTTTACGGTGCTGTCTGTCTGTGCAAATGTCGAGGGAGTTTTTTCGGTTTTGAGTGAGTCTTGAGTCAGAGCTAGTGCTGGTCAGTCGTTTGGTCTTGGACAGTTTTTTTTTGTGCTTTTGAGAGTTGTTGGTTTTTCTTGTTAGTGTACTGTTCTTGTTGTGTATATAGTTCTATCTTCTTTTTTATATGTTTCCTTGTTTTGTTTGTGTGGTTTTGGGTGCTGTGTTGGCGACCGTGGACGCCTTACTCCATCTTCCAGCAACCGAGGATCAGAGTGAGTGTTGTGTACTGTTTTTTGTGGTTTTGAATTCTGCCACATAATATTTGGCGCCCAACGTGGGGCAGCTGGTATTGATTATTTGTCATAGTAATAAAAGCCCCTGCACAGGTGTGCAATTGGAAAGGCCTCTGGGTGATGCATGAAGCGAATGATCTGACATTGACAGCAGAATCAGGTGAACAGTATTAGAAAAGTTTGAAAGGAAAAGTACTATTTGGAAAGTGGCTGTTGGATGGAGTGGAAGAGATGCATACGAATGCAATAATATTATCAAATGTAACAGATTCTGCCCACTAAGATTTTGATATTGAAAAATTGGAAGGGAATATGAATAGAAAAGGTATCAATAGCATTAAGTGAGAGATGTGGTGTCCATATGTAGGATAGTGAAATCACAAAAATTTAGATTTTTTTTGCCATATGGTAAGATGGAAAAATAACAGGTAGTCAGAATATTAATAAGATGAAGACCAGTCCAGTGTACAGAAAATCATTGATTAGTACATTGTTGTTGAATGAGATCATATGGGAAATCAGGCAGTTAATATACAAAAGACTAAAGTCCAGACAGCTTTATTGGATCTTATCATTTTCATTTTCTATTTTAGATCAATAGGTCTAATTTACTTAGTGTTTGTTATAAAATTTCTCACAATTTCCCAGAGAAATTCAGTAACTAATTTTGAGTTGACATAAATATTTGTTTCTTCTGTATAATCAGGTATTTTAGAGTGGAATGAGGTTTCATGATTCTGAATTTTAAGTTAAGATTTATTGTGAATGTCAGAATTTCATCTCCAGTATGATTTCATGCATTTGCATTTTGTGTATCTCTTCATAAGATTTTGGTTTCTTTTACAGGCTGAGTCAGAGGAAGGGTATCCTGTAAAAATGGATAAGAAGAGTCTAAATAGACTTCTGGACAGACTAGCCCGTGGTGGTTTTCTGAAAAACATTATCGTTAAACTTAAATGTGGAGACAACATCAAGTTGGTTCCATTTGTTGTTGATCCAAGCATTACATTTGGTAAGAAATTCATGTGATTTTATTTGAAGCCAGTATCGAAAGTTTCACTATTCATTAAGTATACTTCATTTTTTATGAGACTAAGAATTCCAGGAAATGTAATTGTTTTTTGTTCAGCAAGGTTTAATGTGGTAAAGCATTTATCCAGTATATCAGAATCACATTTGTTTTAACACCGGAATCGGCAGTTTACATAAAGCTGTCCTGTGTTGTTAGTTCCAAGTGATGCCATTGACCAAAGAAAAGGCCACTCCTTACAGGACAGCCATGCACTTGTAACCAACCCCCAGTTGTTGTAAGTCTTTCCTATGTGTGTCTTCAGCTACAGTAGAGCTCAAGCATTATTTTGCTACTCCCAAATTACTAGTGAAGTTCTTTTTCACAATTTTTACTCGTACCTCTCTGTTATCTCCTTTCTTTATATATCTTTTGGCCCCTTTCTCATTTATTAAGCCTTTGTGAGTTTCCTGCACTGGATGATATAGAGATGATACGGGGTTCTAAGGTAGTATTATATGTAATAATTACACCTGCCTTCTTTGAATGGCCACTGCTCATTGTTTACCAGTTATTTAGGGTTAAGTATTTCTTTTGCCAGCACAAATTCTTTATCAGTTGTTAATCCTCTTATACCCATTTCACTTTGGGTATTGTGTTAAGCCATGAATGCATTAGTATCCCTTTTGCATTAATTGTGCAACAGTATTCATTTAGCTGGTGTTAACACAGTTCAGTGGAATTACTAGTACACTCTTATTTTTCATTTTGTCTTGGATGAATGAATATTCTAAGAAGCATATTGTATCTTTTGATTTTGCTTATTGATTTCTAGTAAGTAAAGTGTGACTTTTAAATTTAGCTAGATAGTATTTTGTTTATTAAAATATATTTTTATATACTTCATTTATGTTGTGTAAAAATTAGTAACTGGAAAAAAGACCTCTGTTTGCTATGTAGTACCTGTAGGGGCAAGGTTTGTTTAACAGATATGACCTTTGATTATGCAAAGACTGGACAGTTGATTTTATAACACAAGGAGATGCTATAAGCATGCCAAAGCCTCAGATGATGAGGAGGTGTTTTGGTTTCTAAATCTTCCAAACCCTGTGTGTATTCCCATCAAATTCTTCCCGTGTTGGAGCTTCTGCATTAACATCCAAGACAGACCTATTGAAGCTAGGGAAGTTAAAGAGCTTATTTCAGCTCTTAGATAACTTGCCTGGTGGTCTGGATCCCCTCATGCCTGGATAAGGTAGTACTTTTTCACTTACACATAATAAGTCATAATTTCTTCACCACTGCTGCTGACACAACCCTTTCTCATATTTTAATTGGACATCATGCAGCCCCTCCCCATAAGCTACAATTACTCTGGTGGTCCTCTCTGGTAAGTGCTGCTGAGAAATCTGTAGGTTTGATAAAGATACAAGGTGCTTTGTTTTCTCACTTCTCTAATAGAACTTTGCTTGGTACTGGTAGCTCTAATAGGTGGTGTAACCTTGGGAAATCTCTTGAATAACACTCTCCATCATGCACCTTTGAGCCACTATTCAGTTAGGAGTAGTGATAAAGAATCACTCTTCCATAGTGAGAAAGAGCATTCTTGGACAGGAGAGTTTTCACCTAAACAGGTTATTGGGTTTTCTGTCTCAAAACAGAAATCAGCCAATATAGCCTGGGAGACTCAAAATTCTTCGTGCTCCAGGTATAGTCTGGCACATGACTTGTCAGTGTTTTCTGATAATGATATCTCTCATAGCTGCAATGGGATAAAACCTAAACCCACCTTTTACTGCTGGCTGCCTTAGAGCTTTACATGTAAAAGTTTATGAGCATTCTTCTTCCAGTTCTTAAAGCTTGACTTTCAAAGCTAGCCATAATTCACCTTACACACCTGTTTCACCCAAACCTGTTCACATGCATCAGTTTTTCATTTATACAGCTCTTTGGAATAGAGTTATCATGCAAGCCTCAACTGGGAAGGGTCTGTCATCACTAGGAAGTGATGTCACTTGTTAGTGGTTACTTTGAGGAGAAAGCTTTCTTTCTGCTTCTTAGTTGTCATTTGAATCTCAGGCTATGACAGCATCATCTTAAACTTTTTAAGTTGGCTTTTCATTTTTATAGGGTTAGATGTGAAAGAGTTTCACCTCTTGTCTTTCATTGTGTGTGCTTATGCACACCTTCGAGAGTCCTCATTCCTAATATAATGTTCCCTGTGTACTTCAGCCATGAATCTTAACATCCTGTGGCCACACCTGAAAGTTTCTATTTTCCATGTCAGCATCCATGTTTTTGCTGCATATAGTAGTATAGGATGTGTATACCCATTATAAGTTTTTGCTTTGCCCATGGGCCATTTTAATTACCAGTAGTCTAGCTATCTCTTGTAGACCCATGCTGCAGCTACTTTCTTTTTCAACTTGTTTGAAAGTCCATTGCCACAAGGTAACAGAAAAGTTTTACCTCTTTTAAGACCTGTCCAGCTATCACAAAAGGGTCCTCAACTCACCCCTCTTGAACACATGCTCTTTTAATACTTTTGGGTATCAGTGATCTCTTATTCTATGGTTATTATTTTTTACTCTGAGTATCTTTCATGATACTGTCAGCTACTCTCTTTACTCTACAGAGTTTCCCCACATACATTTCCAAAAGCAACCACATGGCAGCTTTCTTGATTGTACTTTTTCCTTTGTTCCCTTTTCAGTCGCAAGGCATGGCCAATGATAAAATTCCTGCGATAGTAGGGGAAGCAAGACGTCAAACTGACAGTGTCACTTATTTCTTCAGGTAACTGTATAAGCTGTCCCACCAGTCATAAGACATCATTTTGACTTTTGTCTATGAGTGAAGACTTTATTAGAAAGAACAGTAGCTCTCCCTTATTACCTTCACTGAAAATATCAGACATTGGTCCTGAATTTTAGGATAAAACTCAACTCAAACTTGAAGGAAATAATAGTCTTGTTGGATGAGGGTAAAGATTACATGATGCAAGATGATGAGGCCTTATCCAGTGGTGCCTTGACCTGGATATGTAAGGGTTTGAACCTAGTGAGGTAGCTGGGGACTTTAGCTGCCTCTCTAGGTCCTTCAGTGTTTTTGTTTGGCTACAAAACTGAGGTCAAGTTAAAGTTACATGAGGTTCTTGTGACTTTTAGCTCCCGGTGGCCACGGCAGTTGGTGTCTTCCTCAGCAGTGCTAAGAAACAAATGGTGGGAAAGGATGAAATAAGTGTTAACCCCCTTTCTTTTCATTCCTCTATACTGTAATTGGATCTCTTGTTTCTGTGACTCTGAAGGGGTAACACACACCCTTTTTGTCAGGGTGTAAAATCTAGACACATCTCTCCTTTCTTGGGTAGAAGGATAAAATAAGGATGTGTTAACACCTGCAAGACTGCCCAAATCGTATGGGGCCTTGTTTCCAGAACATCTGCATCATTGGGAATGGATATGTACAGATTCATGCTTGGTAAAAAAAACCTTGAAATGGTACAGAATGCCTTTTCTGAAAAAGGGCCCCCTCTCGGACCTGTATCAGCTCCATTTGAGTATTATTCAAGGGACTTAGTGATATTCTTTGTGTTGGACAGGGAAGTGATGTCATTGTTGGCCAAATGAGCCATAGATACAATGATTGGAGGCCTGGGGACTCCTTCAGTATATGTTGATTCCAAGGCCTGTAGGGGTTTGAGACTCATCATCAGCTTCAGATCCCTGAATAATTTTCTTCAGTTGTCACCCTTGTGGTTGAAGATAATAACTTCTGTCCATGGCTTCATTATTGAGGATGACCCTTGAGCATCTGTTGACCTGAAGGAAATCTTCCAGATACTAGTACATCCATCTTACACGATATATTTATGGTTTGTATAGGTGGGCAAGGTTTACACCTTCTGGGGTCTTATGTTTATGGCTGTTGGCAGCCCCCCAATATTCAGCAGTGTACTCAAACGAGTTGCCATTTCGGCTCATGAGAGAGGTATGAAACTGGCGAGGTATTTAAACAACTGGTTAATAATGGTTGTGTCACTTCAGGAGCTGTGCAGATATCTAATGGTCTAACCAGTCTGTGCTGGTACATGGGCCTAATAGTCAGCTGAGCAAGTTGGGTCCAGTTCTGTTTAAGGGGTGGCTTACTTGAAAATTGGCGTCAGCATTGTCTCTCATATAGTTCATCCCTCATGGTACAGAATCCAAATGTTCTGCTGTCTTCACAAATGTTTTAATCTTTTTACAGATTTATGGACCAGAATTTAAGGCCACTTAACAGCATTTGAAAAGCTACCTTTCTGTCTCCTTTCTGCACTAAGTGCGCTGAAATGAGTGGTGGTGAGACTCTTGAAACTTATGAGCTTGAGTTCTGTTAAACCATTTGCAAATCTGTCATACTTAATGATGCCAGGTCAGTGGTCACAGGAGGAGAATAATCTCCAGTGAACCTCCTTGAGTTGAAGGCATGACATCACATGAGTTTTACTACTTGTAGGTGCTATGGTAAGTCCCAGCCCCATAGGTGCTATAGTGGAAAATAGAGGACCTTGATGCTTTGGTAATTTTGAGATATTGCAATGGAATGGGATACAATAGTCCTATATCCAGCATGATTAGGTAAGTCACTTTGGAACCACATGGATTAATACATATGTAGGTTCGAGTTTTTTCTTATCCGTCATTGCTAACCCTAATTGGTATACTGAATGAAAGAAGGTAGGCAATAAATTACATGACTACCATGAACCATTTTTTTGTCTGGGTCATTGGGATCTCTTAATCAGTATCTAGGCCATTTTGCCACCTGTCAGTTTCTTTTGTATGCTTCTTTGAGAACAAACAGTGGCTGTGCTATCTAACAACAGGTTTTGACAAAGGAAAAACCTAATTTGGCAGCCGCTACGAGTTCTCTAACCCACCTGCTTTCTCTTGACAGTAAGGCATGGGAATTGTGATGAGTTTTTGCTTCACAGACTTGGTGAGTAATGGGTATTTTGGCTGACCCATGCACTGATGAAGGAAAAATTGTTGAATTGTTGTAGGCAAAGGAAGAACCCTCTTGCCTTGAGTCCTTTCATACTAAATCACTATGACAAACCAAAGACACTATTTTGGCCAGACCAACTGTTAGAGAATACTTTGATATTGGTTGGCCTGTCTTACCAGGCCCATAAGAATAACTCCGCTGAGGATTTGCAGCAGCTACTAAAATTAGGTTTTTCCTTTGTGAAAATCTTCATACAGAGTATATATATATATATATATATATATATATATATATATATATATATATATATATATATATATATATATATACATATACACATACATACATACAGGCAGTCCCCAGTTATTGGCAGCCTCGGTTACCGGCGATCGGTTTTTGGCGCTTGTTTAGCAATGACAATAACCAGATTTTTGTCACTGATAACCGGTTATCAGCGCTGATCGCCTCTTGTCGGCGGCGCTAATCACCGGTTATCGGCGCCACTAACCAGGGATCAGTGCTATTATCGCCGATTTTCGGTTGTCATCATGCCATTGGGAACGGAACCCTGCCGATAACCAGGGACTGCCTATATATATATATATATACAGTGAACCCTCGTTTATCGCGGTAGATAGGTTCCAGAACTGGCCGCGATAGCTGAAAAATCCGAGAAGTAGGGACACCAGTATTTATTTACATGTATTCAGACTTTAAATTTATTTAACATGTATTCAGACTTTTAAAACCCTTTTAATGCCCATTTACATAGTACTGTTTAATCAAAAACCACCATATTTTTACAGTAATGTACAGATATGCGTCGTAAGCCGGAAATAATTTCTGATGAATACATTTGAAAAACAGTACGGAACAGGCAAAAACCAAATGATAAGCAATAAAACAGTAAGTAAAACAAGTGAACAAAAAATAGAAAGATTGTTATGGTGCATACTGTACAATTGTACAGTATTTTACTCACCACGATAGAGTTGGAAGTTACAATAAAGCCCTCCTCGTATGTACTGTTAACAAACCACCCTTTAATGTACAGAACACTTAATGCATGTACAGTACCTAATCTAAAACAGGCACTAATATTAAAATGTTAGAATATTAAAGTATATAAAGAAATAAAGATTGTTACTGTACCCACCATGAAAGAAGTTGAAGAAAAACTTGAATGATGATGGCGATGAATTTGCTGCACAGTAGAAATGATGATGATGAAGCTGATGATGTCTTCTACTGTGCAGCCAATGATTGTATTTTACGTCTCTTCAGACTGAGGTGTCTTTTCCTGGGACACCTCTTCAACTTCTTCCTGGGACACTTCTTCAATTTCTTCCGAAGGCATAGTAGCAGGAGGAACTGGCTCTTTTTGCGCAGGCTGGAAAAACATTGTGATCGGAAGTTGCTGCCGCTGCTGTTTTTTTCGATCGAAGAGCATCCTGTAGGGAGTCATGTCTTCATCGATTTTGTTGCAGAACTGCAGAGAACAAACCATATCCTCGTCCCATTCTTGTGACAATTCTTTCAGCTCCTTCGCTAGGTTGCAGAGCTTGGCAAGCCGTTCTAATGTTAAGCCTGTTTCTTCGACAACTTCTTGGGTCTCTTCCTGTGGTTCATTTTCTTCCTCACTGGCTGATTTTGTCAGGTCTTCGAGGTCTGCGTCAGTTAGCTGCTGGGAATCTCGGCAGGCGTAAATCCCTCGTCGTCGTAAACAATCTCGGACCACAACTTCCTCCAGCTCGCGTTAACGGTAGCAGGTTTCATTCCTTGCAGTGCCTTCTGGATGTTCTGAAGGCATGTGGCAATTGTGTACTGCCGCCAGTACGCCTTCAAATTGAATGTTTCATCCTCATCTTCTTGGGCGGCATCCACACACGCAACGAGGTCCGCCAAGGTATTCTTCGTGTAGAGGGCCTTGAACGCCCTGATAACCCCCTGGTCCATCGGGTGAATTAAGGACGTTGTGTTGGGTGGCAGGAACTCAACCTGAATGCCCTCATGCGAAAGATCAGTCGCGTGTCCACCAGCGTTATCCAACAGGAGAAGGATCTTAAATGGCAAGCCCTTCTCCAAGAGATATTTACTGACTTGTGGGATAAAACACTGGTGGAACCAGTTGGAGGTCAGCATCTTCGTAATCCATGCTTTTGGATTATGCATCCAATACACGGGAAGGAGATTTTTATTTTTCAAAGCACGAGGGTTTTTTAACTTATAAATAAGCCCTGGCTTTAGCAAAAATCCCGCAGCATTGCCACACATCACGAGGGTAACACGATCTTTGAATGCTTTAAAGCCAGAGGCTTTGGCTTCTTCTTTGAACAGGAAAGTTCGTGATGGCATTCTCTTCCAAAACAAACCCGTCTCACCCATATTAAAGACTTGTTCGGGCTTGTATCCACCTTCAGCGATAATATTCTTGAACGTCTCATTCGCATAAGTTTCAGCAGCGACCGTGTCAGCGGAAGCAGCCTCGCCATGCAGGGAAACGCCGGGGCGATGGCGTTTCTGAAACTTGGCGAACCATCCTTTGCTGGCGGTAAAACGTCGTGTCTGAGGCTGGGAATCAGTGGATGTCCCTGCTTGAGGTTCATCTACATCATCTTCGTCGTCTTCCTCTTCTTCTTCAGCGTGGTCGCCATCATCTTGAGGTTCCTTTGCCGCGAAATTCTCATACAACCTCAAAGCCTTGGTTCGGATGGTGTTCGTATCCAAGGCTATTTTCTTCTTCCGGCAGTCGGCAATCCAGATTGACAAAGCACCTTCCATATGGACGATCGTTTTATTACGAGCCGTAACAACTCGCTTTGCTGACTTGCTAAAGGTGATGGCAGCCGTCTTCCTAATCTTCGCCTCATCCTTCTTAATGTAGTGAACAGTGGATTCATTCACTCCAAAATGGCGGGCCACAGCCGCGTAACTTCTCCCTTCCTTCAACATATCGAGAAGTGTCACCTTCTCAGCAATCGTCATCATTTTCCGTTGGCGTTTAGGCTCAGTACCAGCCTTAGCAGAAGCAGAACGCTTGGGAGCCATTGTAGGGGTTAAAGTTAAAAAAAAAGTTCAACTTCAAACACACACTGTCACGCACAGCACTGGTAATGTAAACAGCATCTATCTACCGAGAGAGTGGGAAATGAAGTGGCCGCGAGAAGATGCTGCGGGTCAGAGACAAGGGAAGCTGCTATGGTCGAGAAACGGTCAAAACACCAATCACAGGCGACATTACAAAACTTGGGAGCTGATTCGTCATCTATCACCAATGGAACCAATCACAGCCCATCTTACATGCTAGTTTCAAATTCAAATATACTTTACGCTATTTTATGCTTTTTTTGTTGTAGTAGTATAGGTTTATTCGAGATGTGATTTTTGCAACAAACAATATTATTGGATGCAGTACAAAAGATTCATGGAAAAGATGCACATTCATTACATTTGTATTTTATAATTAGTATATATGTAGCCATCAGCAGCCTTACACCATTCAAATATGACAATGTCAGACTGCATCTGATTAGCGTTTCATGTTCAGTTTAATTTTACTAGTACTATAATGAATTATCGTATGATCACATTCTCTTTTGTTTAATTTCATTTTGTACTGAATTATATGTCATAATGCAATGAACCAACAGTACTAGCAGATATTAATAATTATTAATGGAATTAATGAAATATTTGGGTCTTCATATATCGCGACTATTTTTGAAATTTCCGGAAAATCCGCTATATATTTTCTCTTATAATATACATACGTAATGGAAAAAATCCATGAAAGTCGTGAATCATGATATCTTGCCAAGTAGCGAGGGTTCACTGTATATATATGTGTGTGTGTGTGTGTGTGTATATATATATATATATATATATATATATATATATATATATATATATATATATATATATATATATATATATATATATATATATATATATATATATATATATATATATATATATATATATATATATATATATATATATATATATATATATATATATATATATATATATATATATATATATATATATATATATATATATATATATATATATATATATATATATATATATATATATATATTATATATATATATGGCGTTTCTGAAGACGCGGATCTTGACCTTGGCCTTGAATCTCTAACATTGTCCCGGAGCATCAAGCAGGTAAGGGGGTAAGTGAGGCAGGTTCTTCACTGTTTAGCTCTCCTTCTTCCACCGTTTCCTCTTTTAAAGGTTTCTCTAAATCCTCATACCTTACGGGCACATCTGGATCTATTGTCCCGAAGGTGAAGTCTGTCAGGAAGAAAACCTTACCTACTCCAGCAGGTCGATCTCAGGTCCTTCCAGCGGCAGCACGGGGCGGCGAGCCCGTTCCGTCGGCGAGTACAGCCTCCCCCTCCGGGTCACAAGCAGAGTCTCAGTCACGTCAGGTGGTTCCCCCTCCTCCTGCTTTGGATACGGACTCTTTCTTTGAGCATTTCCTTGAGAGAATCGACGCAAGATTTGAGAGAATCGACGCGAAGGTAGACAGCAACCTTTCTGGTCTTGCCAATTCTTTTCAGTCTCTTTCGGAAAAGGTGGAGTCACAACAGGAATTCATCCAAGGACTGGCCGACGGCGGATCTCGTTCTAGGTCTCATTCTGTTCCTGACCCTTCCACTCTCCCTCCCTTCGATCTGGGGAATCCTTGGCGTCTGGCCCTTTATGCTCCCGAGTACAAAGGTACTCTTACCATAGAGGGTTTGGGCACAAGGAGAGTGGAAGAGTTGGAATTCTATCCTCCGGTCCTGACATCCCCCTACACAGGTTTTGCCAGGCTGAAGGGGGAGGTTTGGAACAGGTCTGATAAAGTCCCTAAGGAGACCGTTATCTATCCTAGGGACCAAGGCCAGTCGTCTTTGATGAGGACACTTACGGAGTGGCAAGCGGAGAACACTAAGCTTACACCAGCCAAGGGAGTGTTCACTATGTTCACTCTAAGTGATGTTCTCCTCCCTCCTTGTACTTCGAAAGTGGCCTCTCTGACTAGTCAGGCTTGCTTGGAAGGTAAACCCCTCCCTCATCTCCGGGAGACGGACCCGACATCTCTCGTCTTTCCCGGGGGCACTGAGTTCTGGAAGGGAGCCCCTAATACGTTTACGGTGACTCGGCTTGACCCAGACTGCGCTTCTGATCTGTTCAGTGAGCAGCTCCCTAAGATCCCGGAGTCGCTCCTGAAAGCAGAGGCTGATACTAAGGATAGGCTCGCCAGGTCTTTGAACTCTTTGACATTAGCAGAAGCAACTTCTTTGGTCTATAGGGAAGATTCTTTGTTCCAGGTCTTGACGAAATCTCTCTTGGTGAGTTTTCAACAAGACCTGTTTGACTTTATGACTGCCCGACTGGCCTGCCGGAAGCATATCTTTTCGGCAGCCACAGTTCGGCATGAACCAGGTAAGCTTCTGAAGAGTTCTATCTGGGGAGCTGATCTTTTCCCACAAGAAGAAGTTGACGCAGTCTTATCTGAGGCGGCTGGGGTCAATCAGAGTCTCCGTTCTCGTTGGGGTCTGCCCTATAAGCGGAGGCAGTCTGATCTTGCCGGGCTTTCCCCAGAGTCCAGCAAGAAATTTAAACATTTCAAACGCCTCCCGGCTCAGTCCTTCGTCCAGGTTCCCTTACAAGATCAGCCTTCAACCTCTTCCTCCCAACCTCCGCCTCAGTGTGTCCTGGTGAACCCGTCACATCGGTCTCTTGCTGCCCCCTCCTTTGTCTCCTCCCCGGCTTTCAGTGCTACATGTGAGAGTCAGGGGAAATTTCGCTCTAGGCAGTCAACCAGAGGCAGCGGGCCCCGTGGCTGTGTTGGGGGAGTAGGAGCCCCCCGCTCCTCTCTCAGGAACGGAGGAGGTGGGGGCTCCAGAGGGAGGAAGCAAGCGCGGGACCGATGACATACATCCTGTGGGCGGGAGGCTGTACCATTTTCGGGCCCAGTGGACCTTCTGTCCCTGGGCTCAGAGTATAGTTTCCAGGGGCCTGGGTTGGAGTTGGATCGATGGTCCCCCTCCACCAGTCAAGTTTTATCAGGCTCTGACCAAGGATCTCGAGGACTTTGTGGAAGATCTTTTGCAGAAACAGGCTATAAGGAAAGTGAGGACACTGAAGTTCCAAGGCAGGCTCTTCAGTGTTCCTAAGAAGGGTTCCGACAAGGAGAGTAATTCTGGACTTGTCCCGTCTGAATTCCTACATTCGTTGCGACAAGTTTCGGATGCTTACAGTCTCCCAAGTTCGGACCCTACTGCCCCGTGGAGCCGTAACCACCTCTCTAGATCTTTCCGACGCTATTATCACGTCCCGGTTGCAAGAAGGTTCTCCCCTTTCTGGGGTTCAGGCTCGGAAGGCAGGCATATTCCTTCAAGGTGATGTATTTTCGGCCTCAACATAGCCCCAAGGATTTTCACCAAGTTGACAGACACGGTCGTACAACAACTCCGGTCTCAAGGGATTACGCTGGCGGCGTATCAGACGACTGGATCATCTGGGCATCCAGCGCCGAGGAATGCCGGAGGGTTACATCCGTGGTGGTTGACTTTCTAGAGTCTTTGGGCTTTCGTGTAAACAGGGAGAAGTCCCGCCTGGTTCCGAGCAGTTGTTTTCAATGGCTAGGAATCCAGTGGGATCTGAATTCTCACAAGCTCTCTCTTCCTCCTCCCAAGAGGAAAGAGATAGCCAGAGCAACCAGACAGTTTCTCAAGTCCAAACGAGCCTCTCGGACGGGCCCAAGAAAGAGTTTTGGGCTCCCTTCAGTTCGCTTCAGTGACAGATCTGTTGCTGAAGGTAAAACTGAAGGATATCAACAGAGTGTGGCGAAGTCGGGCAAATATCAGCCTCAGAGACAAGGTGTCTCTGATTCCTCCCATCTTCAAAAAGAGACTCCGGCCTTGGTCGACTGTCAAGAGCCTGTCCAAGTCAGTCCCCCTGCAATTTCCTCCTCCGGCGTTGGTTATCCATACAGACACCTCCCTAAGCAGGTGGGGAGGATATTCTCAACACCAAGAAGTGCAGGGGACTTGGTCCCCCATGTTCCGCCAGTTCCATATAAACATTCTGGAGGCCATGGCGGTCTTCCTTACCTTAAAGAAGCTTCTTCCACCCAAGAAGATTCATATAAGGCTGGTTCTGGACAGCGCCACGATAGTCCACTGCATAAACAGGGGAGGTTCAAAATCCAGCCGGATCAACCAGGTAATGATTGCACTTTTCTCCTTGGCGTGCAAGAACAAGTGGCACCTGTCTGCCACTCATCTTGCAGGGGTCCGGAACGTCGTGGCGGATTCTCTATCAAGGACAACTCCCCTCGAGTCGGAGTGGTCCCTAGACAGGGCCTTGTTCAATTGGATCTGCAACCAAGTTCCAGGCCTGGAGGTAGATTTGTTTGCGACCAAGCTCAACAACAAGCTTCCTCATTACGTAGCTCCCAACCTGGACCCTCAAGCTCTTTTCACGGACGCAATGTCATTGGATTGGAACAGGCGGAAGAAGATTTATCTGTTCCCTCCAGTGAACTTGTTGTTAAAGGTCCTTCACAAACTCAGGACATTCAAGGGTCAAGTAGCTCTAGTGGCTCCCTACTGGCCAAAGAGCAGCTGGTTTCCACTTCTGCTGGAACTGAAACTTCGCCACATCCAAATCCCCAGTCCGAAACTAACACAAGTAGTACAAACTCAGACTGTGTCAGCTTCCTCAAAAATTCAAAATGCCCTGGCTTTGTGGACTTTATGAAATTTGCGGCTCAAAGGGATGCTAACGTTGATCCTGTCAGTACCATGTTCTTGGAATCAGATAAGCGGGTCTCCACTCTTCGGCAGTACGACTCAGCAGTTAAGAAGCTAGCACTCTTTTTGAAAGAATCTGAGGCTACAGTAATGACCATAAATTTGGCAATCTCCTTTTTTAGATCACTGTTTGAGAAGGGTTTAGCCTCCAGTACTGTTACTACAGTCAAGTCGGCTTTACAAAAAGTATTTTTGTACGGTTTCAAAATTGACCTCACAGATCCTTACTTTTCTTCCATCCCTAAGGCCTGTGCACGACTGAGACCGGTAATCCGTCCACATACGGTTTCCTGGTTTTTGAATGACGTGTTGAAGTTAGCTTCAGATATCGATAATCAGTCTTGTCCCTACCTTTCCTTATTGAGGAAAACGTTGTTCTTAGTTAGCCAAGCTTCGGGTGCTAGAATTTCAGAGCTGTCTGCACTCTCTAGGGAACCCAACCATGTTGACTTCCTTCCATCAGGGGAGGTTTTGCTGATTCCTCAACCTAAATTCTTAGCCAAAAATGAAGATCGCAGAATAGGTGGTCGCCTTGGAAAATTCTCCCCCTTCCTCAAGACCTGTCCCTGTGTCCAGTTCATACATTGAGGGCTTATTTAGACAGGTCCTCTCACATCTCATCTGGGCCTCTCTTTATCAGGGAAGGGAGGGGTAATATCTCTATGTCTGCTATTAGACAGCAAATCCTTTACTTTATCAAGCAGGCTAATCCTGACTCAGTCCCAAGAGTTCATGATATTAGAGCTGTGGCCACCTCCATTAACTACTTCCATTACATGAATTTCACGGATCTTACCAAATACACTGGTTGGAAGTCACCCTTGGTTTTCAAACGTCACTATTTGAAATCCTTAGAAGCTCTTAAATTCTCAGCAGTTGTGGCAGGGAACGTTGTCCCTCCCTCTGGTACCCTTTCTGATTCCTAGTCAATTCTTCCTCCACTGCCTCAGTTATCCCCTTACAGTCATTTCAGTTAGGCGTGCCTTGAATTTCTCACCTGACCGTGTTATCTGTATATTTGTCTAATTGACACATTTATGTTATAATGTTTTCAATTTTGTATAGTTATTTTGTTTAAGTATATTTTTTTATATTGTCATGTTAATTTTAAGCTCCCATCAGTTACATTTGTACATTATTTGTTATTATTGCTAGCAATTAAAATTTTTTTTGATTGACCTTTGGTCTTCTGTTCCCCTTACATTTTGTTATCTCTTGCAGTTTAAGAATGATATTTATTTCTCTGTTAATTTTTCACCGGCTGACACGGGACCCGATCCAGAAAAGGGATTTTGACAAAGGAAAAATCTATTTCTGGAGAGGGGACCGTGTCACCCGTGACCCACCTCTGTCATGTGTCGTGTCCCCATAGTAAACATCATTCTGGTGGGGTGTTGCTTTCATGGAATGCGGCTAGCGGTGATTTGTGTACTGTCCTTGAGTGGTGCATGGGTTTGTAACGGCACCTCTCTGTGGGACTTTTGACTTTAGGATCTCTATAGGATAAGGTTCCGTGTTTTTATAGTTCACCCTTTTCCATACACGACTCCATCTAATGGAGCTCGCTCTGGGGTAGTAACTCCAGCATTTCATTTAGCTTTCTCTGGTATCTAGCAATGGAATTACCTAGAAATAAGTGCTGAATGGACTTTTTCACTGGGTGACACGGTCCCCTCTCCAGAAACAGATTTTCCTTTGTCAAAAATTTATATATATATATATATGGAATTTGATATATATATATATATATATATATATATATATATATATATATATATATATATATATATATATATATATATATATATATATATATATATATATATATATATATATATATATATATATATTATATATATATATACACACACACATACAGGTATTGCCCTACTTACGATGGGGTTAGGTTCCAAAAGACCCATCATTTGTTGAAAAAATCATATCTCAAATATGGCCTACCCTACACTAGGGTAATCAGTACCATCTATTCATATAGGGTAGCCTAGCCTACACTACACAGTGTACTCTATACATATATGGTAGAGTAATTACTAGTGTCAGGTAATTCTGCAGGTTGGATGCAGATTGTCTTATGATAATTCAGTTTAAACACAAATTGAATAACAAACAAGTCTTAGCCTACACTTTGGTATATCATATACGGTAGCCTAGCCTACATTATACTGTACTCTATTTTCACATATTAACACTGTATTATACAAACATCAAAATAACGAATGTGCATCTTTTACATGGAACTTTTAAAAAGTTATGCTTTACTACACTGTATCCAATTGTATATATTCTCATACTGCTTTTGCATTACAAACTGCGATCATAGCGATCAAATGTTTTGGTTCGGGAATCGATCACGCTGTGTTTATTTTGCCGCATTTAACTCGGTTCAGAGCGCTTTTCTTGCTCCTAGTTAGCATAAATGAATCTCTAGATACTTTATTTATATGGGACAAGGATATTTTTTGTTAAACGAAGTGTTTTCAAGTCGAAATATAACTTAAATATGTCTTGTGAAATTAATTTAGCAATTTTTTCGTTAATAGATGACGTTGGCGGCATGTTTGTTTTGTGCAAAAAAAAAAATCAAGATTCCGTTCGCTATTTTCTCTTGATTTCATCATCACAATACGAGCTTTATGTATTTATCTTTTATCAGCGTGAAAACAGCAGTAATATGTGTTCTTTCATGTCCAGTAGTTTTGATTAAAATACTCTCTCTCCAATTTTATTTACGGTTGAGTTTCATCCATGTTGCTAATGCACAATAATTTATAGTCATTAGCAGCTTGAACATTGTTTTCTCAGCTTCAGCTACAACTTGCAGCTTAAATTTACTGTAGCAGTATATTTCCTGGCCGATCTTTTCTCCAAAGCAGATAAGGGTATAATGTAAAAATATATCAGTCGTATTGTACCTAACATCATTTTAACATAACTACGGTAATTGTTTAACCATATGATGGTTGAAATACAAGCAAAACAGTTATCTGATTCTGTTATTAGCAAAACAACAGTTTCTCTCGTTCGGTTGTTTATGGCTGTACGCATTTTCGCAAAAGTATAAGGTTGCTTACAATACTTTTATCATTCTCTTACTTTTTTAAGTAGAAGATGGAATAAAGCGAGGGAGGAAAAGAAGTTGGTCTATCTTGCTGCCTGATTGTACGCTGTTGCCTGCGCCTGTGCGAAATTTAAAAATATTTTCTAAACATTGGCCACATGATATGTTCAGTCCCAGGAACATGCCAGGATTGTAAACCTTAGTGGACTTACCAGGTCAGGAGTGCAAATGGTCCCTGTCATGGTCCCTCTTGTCAGTAATACCTGAAGAAGTGGAAGTGGTTGTCAACCTATGGTGATATCATCATCACAGGTTGGGGACAGCACTATATTGTCAGGTTTTCTTTGATGTAGAGGAGGAAGAAGACCTAGATGATTTGTGGGTTTTATCATGAAATAACCAAACAAGAAGTGACATGCCATTGTGAAAATCTTTCCCACACACATGAAAAGCGCCATCTATGAACAACTACGGTCAGCACACAACCAGCGATAATAAAACTACTCTCAGCTCCACGTAACATTCAAAGACTTTAATTTGGCGTTTTGATATAATTCTAAATGTAAATTAGATTTAATGCATGTTAAATAATTTTATCATTTTCTCAGAGTATTAAATAAAAGGAATTATATATAATGAATTATCAGGGTAGCTAATCATGCAAAGGATAGAAATTCCTGACATAAATATATACATGTATTATGTAACATGGTAGTAGGTATAGAACAACCTTTTTTCAGTTTTTTTTAAGAGCATCATTTTATGTTTACTATTTAATGTAACAAGTGACAATAATAACAAAGTTAATGTTTAATTCCAACATATTCTATTTGTATGGTAAACAAAATAAAATTAATGTTTAAACATATTTTATCAAATTTAAATAAAATGGAAGTACATATTGTATTGTACAAAGATTCAAAATATATATTTTTCTTCAAATGTGCTGAAGCTTTAGCAAATTACGATTGCTTTTAGCTTTGGGGTGACTAGCCAATGATTTGTTAAAAAACTTTAGAGAATAATGAATACGCATGGCTATGTAAAGTTTAGTCATTTTTTCTAAGTCAAAGCAGCTGTTGGCAGATGGAAGGAATCCAGGAAGTATACATCTGCGTTCGATAGAATTTTATACATCAACCTTTGGCATAATTTGTTCACATGCATCATATAAAAAAATGAAGTCATAAAAACATCTCCACAAAGCTGAATGTAATTGTAAAGTTTAGGAGAGGGAAAGGCAAGAACATCTCCACAAAGCTGAATGTAATTGTAAAGTTTAGGAGAGGGAAAGGCAAGACCATGACTACTTGTACATAATGACTCATAAAAAGACTTGAATTTCATAAATGTTGCACAAGGTTTGTTAACAGCTGTAGTGCCTTTGATAAGTTCAGCACATGATTGACGCTTGTGAGAATCCAAATACTTATTTGCAACATATCCTGATGCATAATACAAAGCATTGTCATTTAAATTTTCAACATTTTGTGAAGGATTAGAGACATCATTAACATGGGACTAAGAATCAAAGAAAGTTTCCAAAGTGTTTTCAAGATCTCTTTCAAAATCCTCCTCAATAATTGTACAAGTCTGATCTGAATGATCACCTAGTGTGCTTTTATTAAAAATTTCGATCAAGAGAGTATTCAAATCACTTTCACAATCTGAAAATTCTGACTGTTATACAATGCTTTATCATGGATTGTGTATATGCAGACCTAAATGATTTGACATCAGGATTATTAGCAAAACCACCTTTTGCTCTGATGGAACTAAAGAAATTTTCCAAAGGATCCTGATTTAGTTTTCTAGTTAGAAGACAGGAAATGCCTGTTATTTCACTCACTAACGTTATCAAGCAATTGTTGCAAAGCATTTATGGATAAAATCCATCCCTTTATACATGGAGGTTGGATCTTGAGATCTAGAACTTTGACATGACTCAGTAACTGCTTCATATACTCTAAAACTTCTGAGGCTGGTGATTTATCATTGACCTTGAACGCACATCTGAATAGTTTTACATCTTTAACATTATTACTGTTAAAGATATCAAATAAAGAGTCTATACTCTTGATAAAAGTAGCTGTTGAGATAACCTCTCTGGGGAGTTTACCAGTGCAGTGCAGATGTAAGCCATGAGAGCAGCATGGACAGAGTGACTGAAGACCTGTGCTGCTGTTTTCACCTTCATTTTACTGAATGGTGGTAACTTAGTGTGCTTGTATGACAACTTAGGTGCAAGCCGCAATCCAGTCACTGTTGAACTTTCCAGTTGATGCAACTGTTCAATGTATTTCCAGCTCACTATATGTCCTTCAACATGAAAATCATGTTTGTGAAGATTGTTACGAATGGACTTGAGTGAATGGGGTGGATCATACAGTATGAAGATGTTCTTGTTTTGGTGCGACAGATAGGGCAGGGCTTCTCTGCTGTGATTCCTAGGTCTTTGACAAGTTTTTGATTGTTAGTACCTTGATCAAAAACAACTGCCTTTACAATGAAGCCAGTCTGACTTAACATGTCAAGACATTCCATGATAAGAGTTCTCGTCATATGTGCTGAAGTTGAGGAGCTTGATGCAAAATATCCCAAGGGCTGCTTCCAGTGTGAAAATAAACCATTGGCCATGAATACCAGTACTTGCTTTCCAAGTTTCTTCCCTGTAAATGTTCCATAATCTTCAAAACCAAGCACTCTATCTTCACAACCTACAAAGCTCAGGCCCTCCTTGACAGAAACTTCATCAAGGCAAATATTACAGTATCTGTCAAGTTCCTTCATAGTTGCTGTGCGATTTTTCAGGAGAGTTGCCAGTGATGATGAGAATCCTGTATTAAGTTGACACTTGCTGAATATTCTCTGAAGTGTTCTTACACGTGGTATTTTAAAAGCTTTTCTCAGATATCTGTATGCAGCAGGACTTTTGTAATACAATGACAGACAGTACAATTTAACCCTTAAACGCCTGTTGGACGTTTTAAACGTCGTCCAAAATTGTCTGTCGAATGCCGAGTGGACATTGCAAACGTCGACTGAAAATGCTTTTTTAAATATTAGTGGAAAAATAATTGTAGGCCTAGTTTGCGGATGGAAGATTTCAAATCCCGCGCCTCGGCGGATGCTGGGAGTTCACGGATCCAGCTGTTGTTTTGTTTCTGAGCGTCACCCAGACGCGCATGCGCGAATTTCCCCATCTCGCATCAGAGAGCATCAGAGCAGCACCCGCAGGGAGCGATATTTTTGACGCAGACGTGTTTTGTTGAAATTTTTGCGAGTGTTAGCGTATTCGTGCTGCAACAGAACGTTTGCAGAGATGTCACAAAGGCGTCAGGACCGTGAAAGGCGCATACTGCCTGTCGGAAGTGAGCGTGTGAGGGAGTTTTAGACTGGGATGCTGGAGAAGGACCCAGCATCCAAAGTGAATTTTAACATTCGGTCAACTTTGACTCGACCGAAATGATCGAAAAACGCATCCGTAAGCCATAATTATTACATTCGAGTAACAATCAATCATTTACCTTCATTTTGCAACAAACGGAAAGTCTTTAGCACAATATTCAGAATTTTGGTGAATTTTTGAAAAAAAAAATTTTCCTCTGCTCTGCACGCGCGAACTCCGCTGAAAATCCTGTCATTTCTTGCGTCAGCTTGCCGTAATTTTTTCGCCATTTCATATTATTCGTTACATAAAGTGTTATACATCAAAATGTGCGCAATTTCATTTAGAATACAACAAAAAATATATCATTCCTTTAGCTCTTCACAGTGTTTTAATATTTACATCGAAATCACAATAACTGACAAAATTTTAACATTCGGTCAACTTTGACTCGACCGAAATGATCGAAAAACGCATCTGTAAGCCATAATTATTACATTCGAGTAACAATCAATCATTTACCTTCATTTTGCAACAAACGGAAAGTCTCTAGCACAATATTTAGAATTTTGGTGAATTTTTGAAAAAAAATTTTCCTCCGCTCCGCGCGCGTGAACTCCGCTGAAAATTCTGTCATTTCTTGCGTCAGCTTGCCGTAATTTTTTTGTCGTTTCATATTATTCGTTACATAAAGTGTTATACATCAAAATGTGCGCAATTTCATGTAGAATACAACAAAAAATATATAATTCCTTTAGCTCTTCACAGTTTTTTAATATTTACATCGAAATCACGATAACTGACAAAATTGTAACATTCAGTCAACTTTGATTCGACCGAAATGATCGAAAAACGCATCCGTAAGCCATAATTATTACATTCGAGTAACAATCAATCATTTACCTTCATTTTGCAACAAACGGAAAGTCTCTAGCACATTATTTAGATTTTTAGTGAATTTTTGAAAAAAAAAAATGTTTCCTTCGCTCCGCGCGTGCGTACTCCGCTAAAAATCCTAGCATTTCTTGCGTCAGCTTGCCGTAATTTTTTCACCGTTTCATATTATTCGTTACATAAAGTGTTATACATCAAAATGTGCGCAATTTCATGTAGAATACAACAAAAAATATGTCATTCCTTTAGCTCTTCACAGTTTTTTAATATTTTCGCCGAAATCACGATAACTGACAAAATTTTAACATTCGGTCAACTTTGATTCGACTGAAATGATCGAAAAATGCATCCGTAAGCCATAATTATTACATTCGAGTAACAATCAATCATTTACCTTCATTTTGCAACAAACGGAAAGTCTCTAGCACATTATTTAGATTTTTGGTGAATTTTGAAAAAATTTTCCTTCGCCTCGCTCCGCGCGTACTCCGCTGAAAATCCTAGCATTTCTTGCGTCAGCTTGCCGTAATTTTTTCACCGTTTCATATTATTCGTTACATAAAGTGTTATACATCAAAATGTGCGAAATTTCATGTAGAATACAACAAAAAATATGTCATTCCTTTAGCTCTTCACAGTTTTTTAATATTTTCGCCGAAATCACGATAACTGACAAAATTTTAACATTCAGTCAACTTTGACTCGACCGAAATGATCGAAAAACGCATCCGTAAGCCATAATTATTACATTCGAGTAACAATCAATCATTTACCTTCATTTTGCAACAAACGGAAAGTCTCTAGCACAATATGTAGATTTTTGGTGAATTTTTGAAAAAAAAATTTTCCTTCGCTCGCGCGCGCGGACTCCGCTGAAAATCCTGTCATTTCTTGCGTCAGCTTGCCGTAATTTTTTCGCCGTTTCATATTATTCGTTACATAAAGTGTTATACATCAAAATGTGCGCAATTTCATGTAGAATACAACAAAAATATATAATTCCTTTAGCTCTTCACAGTTTTTTTATATTTACATCGAAATAACGATAAATAGAAAAAAATCAACCTTCGGTCAACTTTAACTCGATCGAAATGGTTCAAAAATGCAATTGTAAGCTAAAAAACTTACAGCCTAGTAATATTCAATCAATTTCCTTCATTTTGGCACAATTGGAAAGTCTCTAGCACAATATTTTGATTTTTGGTGAATTTTTGAAAAAACTTTTTTACGTCCGCTCGTTACGAATTCATGCATCATTTGTGATAATATTTTTTCTGTGTTGCTTTAATCGTTTTACAATCTGTTATATACCAAAATCATCGCAATTTAGTGTACAATACAACTAAAAAAAATTAACTCATTAGCTTCAACCATTTTCCTTACAGCGCGATTTGTATACAATTATATACCAGTTTTTTTTTTCTCTGTCATATATTCCAATATTTATATATGATAATGATATTTTTTTTAATTTCTGATGGTTGCATACTAAACTTCAGGCAATGAGAAAAAAAGGAGCCAAAAATGAACTCTTAATCTTGAAAACTAAGTGTGCTGTGATTTTTTGAAAAAAACTTTTTTTACACTTCGGCGCTACCTCTCGGAGGCTGCCGGCATACGGGAGACGTTTTTGAAAATAGGGCTTCAGCGTTAAAGGGTTAATATTGTCACTCAAGCATTTCTGCTTCCTCTGGGTCAGTTGTACAAGAACCAGATCACAGGCTGGGCCTTCAATGTACTTTTTTATTACCTTTCCTGCATTTTCAGGTGAGACTTCTCTATTTTCTAATGGTACAATTCATGTCTAAACTCGGTTTTTTTTACCGAGGCACATTTGCACCGACTCGCAGGGGTGTCCTTTTAGCTCGGAAAAGTTTCCTGCTAGCTGATTGGTTGCAAATATTTTGTCCAAATAGCATCATTGATTTCCAATAATTGCCAAGTAATGTGAATCGAAACTTATTTACTAACCTAAATTTCTCCCTCAGATATATGTTTTGTCAATAAATAATGTTAACAAATAAAGAGATAATAAAGTATTGTGATGGTAAGTCTAAATTTAATAACAACACCCTCCGAAGTCAACGACAGGAGCTTGTTTTCGGATGTACGCTGCATAATTTTTTTACTTTTCACATATTTTAACACCAATTGGGATAAATTACACTAAGCATAAGAAAAACATGTTATTATAAACTTTCTTTGAATACCAGAGTCTACTAAAAACATGGAATTAATAAAACTTGCTATTAGTGGAAACTTCCAGGGAGGTAAAAGGAACAGCCTGCGGTGGCCTGGCGGGAAAAACTACACAGGTGATTGTAATTGCAGCATTTTCCTGATTTGTCATTGCAGCTTTTCCTGATTTATGTAAATGTTGAAATCAGTGTTACGTTATTGAGATTACTTTAATGGCTATATCTGCAATTAAAAAGTTTCTGTGCTTCTTTTTGTAGGTGCACGATAATAAAAATATATTTCGCAAAAATTAACGACTTCCTCTTTCGTGTAAGTTACAGCAGACAATGCGAGATAAGAAAACTTTTTTTCTTATTTTGCGTTCTGTTCAGGACACATATAAGGTTAACACGAGTTTCTGCGTAATTTTGAGAAGTAAAAGAATATGTGACTGAGTAGAAAGTGTACTATACACATATACATTTTAAGGATTAGCTGGCTATTTGCGTCTACTGTCAAATACCGAGGCGGGGATGGAAGGGAGGGGGAGGGGTATCGCGTTGTAACTCGGTGAAATTATGAATTCGTTTAATTATGAATTTTATGCAATTTATGGAACACTACAGTATCCTCAAACCAAAAATAGTGCTATTAATAGAACCTATACCTTTACAACGAAATTAGCAAATCCTTTCTATAAGGACTTACATCATAGGCCTACATACACCTAGCTACTGTTTACTGTTACTCCTTACCTTCAAGAGTTAAGCAAATTTTATTGCAACTGTCAAAAAATGGTATAAGACACATAGACATAGGCTAGCCTAGTTTGAAATCTGTGCAAGAAATAAAGGGAAGTACATTATTATTATGTAAAAGAAAAAATAGCGTCTTCATATTTATCATCATATTTATCATAATGATATAACAAAAGGCTTCAGCACAAAAGCCTATAAAAGATGATATGTATCTGAAAAGCTTTCTTGCCCATCAACATCTGCTGGCATGTGGATACCATATGAATAACTAGGCCTACTTATCTAGGTAATTTTATCTAATGCCACAGGCTGTTCCTTTTACCTCCCCGGAAGTTTTCACTAATAGCGAGTTTTATTAATTCCATGTTTTTAGTAGATTCTGGTATTCAAAGAAAGTTTATAATAACATGTTTTTCTTATGCTTAGTGTAGTTTATCCCAATTGGTGTTAAAATATGTGAAAGGTAAAAAAATTATGAAGCGTGCATCCGAAAGCAAGCTCCTGTCGTTGACTTCGGCGGGTGTTGTTATTAAATTTAGACTTGCCATCACAATCCTTTATAATCTCTTTATTCGTTAACATTATTTATTGACAAAACATATATCTGAGGGAGAAATTTAGGTTAGTAAATAAGTTTCGATTCACATTACTTGGTAATTATTTGAAAACAATGATGCTATTCGGACAAAATATTTGCAACCAATCAGCTAGCAGGAAACTTTTCCGAGCTAAAATGGCACCCCTGCGAGTCGGTGCAAATGTGCCTCGGTAAAAAAAACTGAGTATAGTTTTCATAAGTTCCTTCTTGAGACGCAAATTTCTTTTTCTGTATGTTTCATTCTTCCTTTTCAATTTTTTCTTTGTTGGGGTAATTATCACAGTGGCTGGTGACACTTCCACAGGGTCCTCAACAGTCTGTTCCTCTTCTGTAAGAAAAATATATCAATAAATTTTTAAAATCTTTGAAAATATCTCATATTTTTTATAACTACATGTATAAATTCAAATACAGTATATGTAAAATTATATTTGATAAGTTATGATAACTGATATTGCACACATATATTAAGCTTTTTAAACTGACTGGCAGTAAAACGAGTGTGCACACTTGTTTATATGACCCATCCAGGTATAACCTTGCATACCCACACTAGGCATTAAACATACTTTCTTGAAATTTCATGAATTTCATCCTGTAAAACTCAGCAACTGTAAACACCACAAGAAACTAAATATTAACAAAAAGCAGTTTCAGGAACTTGAAAGAAAGCTTAAAAAATTAATTGCATTATGTATGTGCAAGCAGGAAACAAAAGCTGTCTACCTCTTCTTCTTTTTCTTGGAAGTAGTGTGTCATCTTCAGATTGAACTGTTCTTTTTATCACACGTCTAGAATACAACTTCTTTGGAGCATTCTGATTTCTTAATAAAGTAGGGATGGCATCTTTCCTTAAGTTTTTTTTTTTTTGGAACTCCTGGGGTGAAAATGTAATAAATATATGCTCAATTAAATAAAATACTAATATCCTTGAGTAATAAAGCTGTAAACAGATTTAACATTCTTGTGACAATAACAGTAATTCTACTAACACCAGTAAAATACTAACCAAAGATTATAATTATCAGGCCTTCTTGAAGTTTTTGTGTTACATGATATTTAGGTGTGCAGATAATTTACCTTTTTCAGCAGAGCACATGAATTGATCCTTGTCAAAATGATCTTCGCACAAACACAACTGAAGAATACTTTTGTAATCCCCTTTGAAGTTCAGGTCACATCGACCTGTGTTAATCCACCACTTCTGACATCTAAAACAGTGAAACAGATATTACTATCAGGCCAACAAAGTTGGGGGGGTTGTGATTTGTTGTTATAATATATAGGAAATTTGTTTATTTTCACAGTAAACATTTACACATCTAGACTAGAGATCTCTAGACTACTAGACTACTTCAGGCTTAATTTGGCCAAGATTAACTACTGTAGATTTCACTGAGACATTATTACAATAAAATTGACACTAAAAACTATTGTAGTAACGTAATCAGTAAACATGACTTTAATTTGTTCACCATATGAAAGCCAAAGCAAAGTCGTTACAGTGACTGTAGTTGATCAGTAATACAGTATAGGATCCAAACTTTCAACATACATTACATGGTATTTTCAGTGTGTGTATGTAAGGTGAATTTACCTGTCTACTACTTTCTTTGCCTCTTCTCCAACCTTTTTTCCTGGGTTTGGGAAACAAAAAAATGCCAGCTCTGGGTTTTTGTGTCAGGAATTCTGGCAATCTATGTGTGTTGATGGCCATATTATCTTAGAGAATGACTGCAGTTGTTCACAGATGTCACTGCTGGGCACGCTGGAACAAAACAGCCTAGCCAGTCAGCGCTTATGTCACTTCTTGTTTGGTTATTCTATGGTTTTGTCCATCTTATCAAAACAAACTCATCAAATCTCAGGCAAAACAAGAAACAGCTAGGGTAAATCATAGTCAAGAATAACAAGCATAAAGCAGCAAGGGTAAGTAATATTCAAGAATAACAAGCATAAAGCAGCAAGGGTAAGTAATATTCAAGAATAACCAGCATAAAGCAATTAATTAATGATGAAAGTTGAGGAAGAGAGCCAAAGGAAGAGTGCTGGATCTGACAGCAGCCAAAAGCAAAGTGGAGTGCAGAGTGACAGGTGGGCAGACTTCTCCCTCCCTGTCAGTAGCTCTCAAGCTGTATCCTAACGTGAGGAGCGAAGGTTTGTTTGTGTAGGAATAATTATTGCTTGATTACAGTATTATACTTTCTTCAGAAATTCACACAAGTGATTTATGCTTAGAAGCAGTGTAAAAGATATTTTCAGGTTTTAAAGATTGAAATGTTTTTCTTATTTGTAATATGTATATTGTATGTATTTTAATCTTTGTACTATTATTATTTTCTTTTATTGGGAATGTCATGTTCATGCCATGTTTTAACTAATTTAACAGTGCAACAAAATGTTTTGTATTTTTAACCCTTAATGGACGGGCATGATCATGTGAGGATCTATAACAGGTTTTGAGTAATGGACAGGCTAACTCATACGAGTACTGTATTAATATTATGTGCCATACGATTTGGTTGAATTTAGCGGGAAAGATGTTCATATCACTTAAGTGAACCATAAATGATTTATTGCAACTGTAGTAGCTCAGCACAGGACAGAGGGGGATCATTGTGCATAGAGACTTGATGGGAGAATGTTTTGCCCCTCTCTATCCATGACGTCTTTTTATTTATTTGCTCATAAATATACCCAGTTATTGCTGTTGTAATTTTGCAAAGAAAAGTGAAAAATGTGTACGTGCCTCACAAAAAGTTACTGCATCTTCCCATCCTCAGTAAATCTTGTAAATATTTTACAACAAATATACTCAGAATTTGTTACTGATTTTAGTTCATATATGTTATGATATTGTGTGAGCTATAATTATAATTTTACAAAATAAAATCATGTAAATATTAGAAGAAACATGTATAACTTGGTAAAATTAGCATATTTTTACAAGTGTGTTGTAAAAGAGGCACCACACAGGGTTGTAAATAGTCACTTTCAACTTCCCATGGAAGGTGGGGACAAATTTTGGAATTTTTTTCGTACACCATTTGCATTTGCATATCTTCCTCTTTCCAATGATGTGTTTGTTTCTTAAATTGGCCGACCTTAAAGTTTGCCTGGTTTGGGGGTGTGCTTAATATATATTTAGCCTGGCCCTTAAGGGTTAATATTCTCTGTCATGGTGTTTAAGTTTTGTTTAAGTTTTCCTTTATCTGACCTTTAACCCTTAGTGGACGGATTGAGCCTCAGTTTGAAGTAAAACAGGTTTGGGGAGGTGAACAGATTGAGCTTGAGTGTGAAGCAGAATTCGAAACAAAGGTGCCAATACTTCTATAAGCTATAAATTCACTAATGGCAACTTTTATACAGACATGAGAGCCAGGCCAGTATCAGTAATGCTTGTGACTTCAAGGGGGAAAATATGCATCTCTCTCTCTCTCTCTCACAAGTCTTTTTGTAAATTTGCTTGTAAATACCGTATTTGATGGCTTATAAGATGCATGTCTGCATAGGACGCACCTCAATTTCAGCAGGACATTGAGGGAAAAAAAAATAAGGTTTCCTAGCCTATGCTCATATGATTGTGGTAAGTAAAAATTGTAGTATTAGGTTATCATATGCATATTGTTTCTTACCAACAGAATCAACAAAAACATTAATAAAGCAGTTATTTACCATATTTATACAATCAGCCATTTACTACGATCGAATGTTTCGTCTGCTGCTGAAAGCTACCTCATAGGTTTACCAATAGATTGCAACACATTCATTTGTAAACGTTGTTTCTTACCGGCAGAATCAACAAAAACATTAATAAAGATGTTACCTACGGTAATATATGATATATATCCATTATATATTAAAAAAGTATGCAATCAAGCTCTGGAATTTACTACGTTTCATCACTGCAGCTGAAAGCTGCCTCTTGGCTTGATATGAATACCGTTAGGTGGCAGCACCATCGTTTGTAAGCGTGCAGACGACATTGGTGATGTACAGTTTGTAGCGAATAGTGTAACTTTGCCTCTTGCTTCCCGTATCCATATTTGCAGGGGTAAAATCCAATAAATAAAAATGTTTCCTATGTAACGGCTCAAGTCTCGTGAGCAACTAAACAAACCATGTTATTATTCTTAAAAGAGAATGCTAGCACGAGTTACGAAGTATCAACTCAACGGCCTTGTTATTATGCCTACAAAGAGAATGGTAGCAGGAATTGTCAACCACCAATTGATCGAAGCCATGTTGTTATGCGTAAAGAGAATGTTAGCAGGAATTGCCAATTACCAACTGAACGAAGCCTTGTTATCCGTAAAGCTCTCGAGATAATCACCAATAGGTGGCAGCACACGTACTGTAAGTCTGTAAATGTGGAATGCGGCGATTTGCTGTAGACGACGATAATGATATTAACACATTTTAATGAAAATATCGATAATAACAACGTAGATATTGATTATAATATTAGCAGTAGTAATTGCGGTGATGGTAAGTGTGATAATGATAAATAATTATAATAAACTTTGGTTTTAATAGGTTATTAGGATAACACCAAATGTTAGGCTAGGCTACAACATCTACATGACGTTTCATGTATAATTTCGGGCAAAATTCTTAAATTTTGAGCCTACATTATGTACATAGGACACAGGAGGATTTTTTAGGCCATTTTTTTATTAAAAAAGTGCGTCTTATACGCCGTCAAATACGGTATACGAAGGGGTTGCTGTTGTTTTTTGTTTTTGTCTTTTGCGATAGTATGTCGGTTGTAAATGTAATTTTACAAAGAAAATTGCAAAGAAATATTAGAAAAAGCATGTAAAAGTAAAAAAAAAAATTACTGAATCTTCCTTCCCATAAATTTACATAATATTTTACAACAAATATGCAAAAAATTTGTTACTGCTTTTATTTCTTATCTGTTTTGATATTGTGTGAGCAATAATAATTTTACAAAATACAATGAATTTATTTATTAGAAAAAACATATAAGTTGGTAAAATTTACGATTGTCATGTAAATGAGGTCCCACAAGGGGTTGTAAATAGTCATTTTCAACTTCTCGTGGAAGGTAGGGAAAGTTTTTTAGAATTTTTTTTATTTATACAATGTGAATGTACGTGCCATTCTCTTTCCATTGATGTGATTTTTTTTATTTTGCCGACCTCAAAGTTTCCCCGGTCTGGGGTACTGCACATTGATAAATTATGCCGTCCCTTAAGGGTTAAACAAGCTGCTGCATACGCCTACATCCAATACTGTCAAAATCTTAAAAACATTCTAAGGCGTTGGCCCTCATTTGCATCATAGAAACACTGATGGTGTAGGAAATTTCTGCCACAACATAACAGCATATTGTACCATATACTTTATTGCATAGTACGGTAAACCCCCGTATTCACAAGGGATGCATTCCCAACCCCTGTGAATAGTTAATATCCGCTAATACTTACGCGTATAACTGCCTATCTTGAAAGTTGAGATCCCAAATGTATACTTAAAATATCATCCTGCATCAAATATACCTTAGATTATTATTGTATTACTGTATTAATCTTTGAAATTATATTATTATAATTTCAAAGCCATCTTAAACATCAGTACCTTTAAAAATATATACATACATACTTCTAACCCTTCCAGCCAAAACAGAGAGAGAGAGAAAGAGAAAGAGAAAGAGAGTTACCACTAAAGGGATTTTGACAAAGGAAAAATCTATTTCTGAGGAAGGTCCCGTGTCACCCGGTGAAATTCCATTGTAGCACGAATTTCTAGGTATAATATGCTAGATATACCAGAGAAAAAGAGCTTTCAGGAAAGCTGGGGTTACTACCCCCAGATCGAGCGTCTTCTCCAGGGAAGACGTCGGTATAACGAAGGGTGAGTGAAAGATCACTACCACGGAGTCTTACTCAAAGATTTCTCCCTATCAAAACCCCAGAACAGAGCGGTGAGCCGTTACAGCCCCTACACCCAAACACCCGCCAGCTCGGCAACACCAGCGCCACCTACCTCATTCCATGCTAGCACTAACCCCAGACTTGGCATGTGCAAGTAGGGGAGCAATAGGTGAGTCAGGAGGGTCACGGGTGACACGGGACCTTCCTCAGAAATAGATTTTCCTTTGTCAAAATCCCTTTTCTGAGTCCAGTCCCGTGTCAGCCGGTGAAATAGTGATAGAGAATCATGCCAAGGCTGCAAACTACGAGGAAAAAAACAAGGTAATCTGAAGAAAAAAACATAAATTACGAAAATAGTTTTAATCAGGAATCTCTTACATGTAGCAAGGACACTAAACCTAAGGCACATCAAAAACTTAATATTACGAAACAGTGGGGAAGTCCCCGCACGATGGGGAAGAGGCCCAAAAATACTTAATACTACTAAAGCATAACGAACATATGAAATTTGCATAGGTTAAATGGCATATACAATCTTAAAACTATACACGTAAACTTAAAGCTAAACACGTAAGAGACAAAACCAAATGGGAAATAAAATATACAGTACATATACACATATCTGGGGTACATGGAGCAAAATAAAAACCTGCCCAGTACCCCACAAGAAAATACAATCATAACATGTCAGATTACAGTTTCCACTCAACAGAGACAAGATACATCAATATGAGGAGCCAGGCAGTGAGGCATGATCAACCAGGAGGATAAGCAGAGAAGCAAATGAGGCAGGCGGGCGGGGGGGAAAGGGGAGGATAAGGATATGATTAGTTAAGGTGGGGAGATGACACTTCCCACAGCTATTGTAGAAAATTTCAGGGCTTCAAGCGATTTTAAATAGTGGCGTTTAAACACTAGAGGTGATTTCCAACCCGTGTATTTAGATAGTTCTGAGAAGTCCATATTATGAAAGTAATTAATGGAAGTAGCAACTGCTCGAATATCATGAACCTTAGGAACTGAATCTGGGTTGGCCTGTTTAATAAAATACAGAATCTGTTGTCTTATAGCATTCAGTGAGAGAGTACCACCTTTCTCCCTGATAAAAAGAGGACCCGACTTACTCTGTGGAGTTCTTGAAAGGTAAGATTTAAGTGTATATACTGGACATAAAGACTGGTCTTGTGGAAGGGGCACCACCTTCCAAGGAGACCATCTGTCTTGTGGGTCTTCGTTTTTGGCTAAGAATCTAGGGTCAGGGGAAAGGAGGACCTCTCCGGACGGGAGGAAGTTCACAAAATTATCACCTCTAGTGAGAGCCGATAGCTCTGAGATTCTAGCACCTGAAGCCAAGCTAATCAGAAATAAAGTCTTCCTTAACAGATCCTGATAAGAGCATTGAAAGTTGTCCATCTCTGATGCTAACTTAAGGACGTCATTGAGAAACCACGTAACCGAATGTGGGCGTGATACGGGTCTCAGACGAGCGCATGCTCTTGGGATAGATGAAAAATAGGAATCTGTAAGGTCGATTTTAAAGCCGTATAGAAATACTTTCTTCAGGGCTGACTTGGCCTTTCTCAAACAGTGACCTAAAGAAGGAAACTCCTAAATTAGTCGTCATGATTTTGGCTTCAGATGCTTTCAGGAAGGAGGCTAACTTTTTGACTGCTGAGTCATACTGTCTAAGAGTAGACTCTCTTTTATCTGATTCTAGGAACAGAGTGTTGACAGGGTCAATGTTTGCTCCTTTTTGGGCTGCAAATTTTATAAAGTCCATAAAACTAGGGCATTCTGAATTCTTGAGGAAGCTGACACAGTCTTGGTTTGTACTGTCTGGGTCAGTATGGGCTTGGGAATCCGAAGACTCCGCAATCCCAGTTCCTGAAGAAGAGGGAACCAATTGCTCTTCGGCCAATAGGGGCTACTAGGGCTGGTTGACCTTTGAATGTCCTGAGTTTGTGTAATACTTTCAGCAGTAAATTTATTGGAGGGAACAGATAAATTTTCTCCCAATTGTTCCAATCTACTGTCATTGCATCCGTGGCGTAACGCCTGAGGGTCCAGGTTGGGGCCACATAACAGGGGAGCTTGAAGTTGCTCTCCGTCGCGAACAGATCCACTTGGAGACCCGGAACCTGGCGGCAAATCCATTTGAAAGACTCCGCGTCCAGGGACCACTCCGTCTCCAACGGAGTAGCCCTGGACAGGGAATCCGCCACCACGTTCCGCACTGCCCGCTAGGTGGGTGGCTGACAGGTGCCAGCCGTGCTTGTTCGCCAGGGAGAAGATAGCAACCATTACTTGGTTTACTCGACCTGATTTGGAGCCGCCCCTGTTGATGCAATGAACTACCACTGCGCTGTCCAATACCAGCCTGATATGAATCCGGTTGGGGCGGATTTTCTTTAGAGTTAGAAAGACCGCCATAGCTTCCAGGGTGTTTATATGGAACTGCTGAAACATAGTGGACCACGTTCCTTGTACTTTTTGTTTTGGTGAATATCCCCCCCAGCCGCTTAGGGAAGCGTCTGTGTGAACAACTAGTGCCGGAGGGGGAAATTGAAGCGGAACTGACTTGGACAGGCCTCTGACTGTGGTCCAAGGCCGCAGTCTTGTTTTTAAGATTCGAGGAATAGAGACCTTGTCTCTGAGCTTGACATTGGCTCGACTCCGCCACACTCTGTTTATGTCTTTTAGTTTCGCTTTTAAGAGCAGGTCCGTCACTGAGGCAAATTGAAGAGACCCAAGGACTCTTTCTTGGGATCGGTGGGATGCTGATTGATTTTTGAGAAACTTCCTGGTGAGAGATGCTCTTTCCTCTTGGGAGGCGGGAGAGATAACGTGTGAGAGGACAGATCCCACTGGAGGCCCAGCCACTGAAACCGGGACTCCGAGTCAGGTGGGACTTTCTCTGTTCAGTTGAAACCCTAACGACTCCAGGAAGTTGATGACCATGGACGTAGCCTTCTGACACTCCAGAACTGTTGGTGCCCAAATTATCCAATCGTCAGGTACGCTGCTAGGGGATATCCCTCGGGACCGGAGTTGTTGAACTACCGTGTCCGCCAGCTTGGTGAATACCCTGGGTGCAATGTTTAGACCGAAGGGCATGACCCTGAAGGAGTAGGCTTGATTCCCAAGTCTGAAACCGAGGAACTGAGAGAAGTTCCGCGCAATCGGGACGTGATAATAAGCGTCTGAAAGATCGATAGAGGTGGTGACGGCTCCACGCGGAAGTAGAGTCCATACCTGAGCTACCGTAAGCATGCGAAATTTGTTGCATTTTATGTAGAGATTTAGACGCGACAGATCCAGGATCACTCTTTGCTGATCGGAGTCTTTTTTGGGAACAGTGAATAACCTGCCTTGAAACTTTAGGTGCCTTACTTTCTTTATTGCTTGTTTGTTGAGCAATTCTGCCACATAATCCTGTAGGATTGATGTGGGTGGCTGGTAAAACCTGGTTAGAGGAGGAGGGTCCTTGATCCAGCTCCATCCTAGACCTTTGGACACAATGCTGTGTGCCCAAGGGCTGAAGGTCCATTGGTCCCTGAACCAATACAGGCGACCACCTACCTGTGTTCTCTCAGTGGGAGGGAGTGGGTTTGTTCCTCTACCACGTCCAGGTTTTCCTCTTGGGGTGGTGTTGGCTTTTCCTCTATGAGGGGCCCTGCCTCTTCCTCCCCTTGCGATCCTGTTAAGGCCGTGAAAAATCCACGGCCCTCATAGGTGGGGTTGTATGCTGGTGAGCAACATATGAAGGCGCAGCAGGGAATGAGCTGGTTGGACCAGCACATATTGTTGGGGGTGAGCCTTTGAGGTGGAGGGCTGTGCCACTGCCGAGACCGGGATGGCTTGGACTACCGCCTGATGGTGGGGCCTCTTATGCCTCCTGAAACGTTTGCCTCCTCTCGCCTGGGGGCCGCCAGATTCTGGGGTCTTGCGCTTATAGGCAGAAATGCCCCAGCGAGAGCGCAGACTCTGGTTGGCCCTTGTAGCCTCAGCCATAACATTGTAACCTCTTCTTCTGGGAAGAGGTTAGGTCCCCAGATCGAGCTCTTTACGAGCTTGTTAGGCTCGTGACGGATAGTGGCATCAGCAAAAATGAATTTTCTGCATTCCAGTCTGGCCATGATGAACTCAAAAAGGTCAGACTGAAAGCCAGCCAGCAGGGACTTAGCCAAGACCTGAAAAAATGGCTCGTCCGGCGCAGGAGACGGCAGTGGCTTCCGTAAGGCAGGCGGAGTTCAGGGACCGGGCTAGCTTAGTCCGGGCATCAAACTCCGCCTTTAGCAAAGATTCCGGCAGCTTGGGGAGCTGTTCACTGAACTGTGAGGAAGCACAGAAGGGTCCAACTTCCCAACAGTGAAAGTGGACGGGGCATCCATCCAGAACTCGTCACTTCCGGGAACACCAGGGAAGTGGGGTCTATTTCCCTCAGCTGAGGTAATGGGTTACCATCAAGGCACGCTCGGGCCATAGCCAGAGCGACTTTGTTCAAACAAGGGGTGGGAAGGTTGTCTCCCAGGGCGAACATAGTGAAGCTGCCCTTGAAAGGAGTCAACTTTGTGTTATCTGCCTGCCACTCCGTCCAGAGTGCGCGCAGGGAGAGCCGACTGAGCTTGGTCCCTAGGGACAATCACAGTCTCCCTAGGAACCTTATCAGAACGTACCCATGCTTCCTCTGTTAACCTTACGAAGCCTGGGTAGGGGGGCAAGAGATCGGCGGGGAAGAATTCTAATTCCTCCAACCGTCTCGTGCCAAGACCTTCAACTGTTAATTTGCCATCATGTTGGATGGCCCGGAGGGCGAAACGCCAAGGGTTACCGACATCGAAAGGCGGGAGGTCCGCTGTGTCGGGGATGACTTACTGGGGTTTGGCTGTGGGTGGGCGAGCCATTCCCGCCAGTATATTGTCATGACTGGCCAACTTTTCGGAGATCTTGGTGAATCTTAGTGTCAATATCCTCCGTGAACCGTTTGAATAGCTGGTTGGCAAAGGCCTCCGCGTCAAAAAGCAGGGTGGCGAGGAGGGCTTGGTTTTGCTGCCCTCTTACTCGCGCCTTTGCCGGAGGAACCAGACTTGCTCCCGGAGGCTACAGGTGCTGAGACCTTAGCCTTCGACGGGAAAGGGCAATGCTTTCTTGGAAGACGAGGACTTATAGCCCTTCGCCTTCCATGAAGTCTTCAACTTCAACTTGGGGATAGCTGATGGAGCTCTATCACCCAAGGAGGAAGACTTCACAAAACCTGTAAAGGAAGAAATGGAAGAAGCTGGGGAGTCAAAGGGGCCGCCCCAACAACCTCACCTACCTCGCCACTTACCACCTGGTCCTGTTAGGTGTTCATAGGTTCCAGGTCTAAGTCCAAAGCGGCGACGTCCTCCGAAACCTCAGCGTAGAGGATATCCACTTGGGGTGGCTGGGTCGCATCCCGGATCTGCTGGATGATGGGGGTGGCAAGATCTTCTGGCACCGCGGCCGCCACCCGTGCGCCAGGGTAGAGCAGGTCCCTCAACCTGGCGCCGAGGACATACGGCTTCCCGACGGAACATTCCTACCAAACCCAGCCACCCAAGCCCGGAGGGATTCCAAGGCAGACTTCTTGGAGGATTTTCGTCCGCCTGTAAGAAAACCAGCAATTAGCCAAGAACGAAAAACAGTCTGGGAACCACGTAAACAATATTCAATATGAGGAGCGTAAAGCGGAGGAAGACTGTCACTTACCGACTCATCCTGGATGGTTGCGCACAAGAGCGAAGCAAACCTCACAACCATCAGGGTGCCAGACAACCAGATCGTCGAGCGGACTGCACAACCAGCGTGGGTCCGACACACTACGTGACCGTAAGGTTGTTGTAGTGAGGCGGTACACCCGGCTCCTCACAGCGAACAGTCTGTAAGTGGAAAAAGTACATGAACCTACCACTCTAAGCAATCTAAAGCCGGCAAGGCCGGAATTTCAACTACAACCGGAATACTCTGGTGGAGAAGAAATCCCTTATCATAAACTAGGCCAACAAGCTCTAAAATACACAGAGTGGAAGGTAAAAGCTTCCAGACCCCGGAATACTCCGGGGAATGAAAGGAATGAGACAACAAGAACTCACCGCAAGGGTTGCCAGTAAAAATAACGGCGGAACCCCCGGGTGTAGAACCGGACTCACGTATATAAATGAGGAGTGTACTCCGTTAGATAAACACACTTATCTAAATATGTATATTCATAAACAATAACATTAAACAAGTGATGGTACAAAGGGCAAATGCTCCGGAGACCAGAGGAATCCGCTCCCCTTATATAATTATATGAATCCCTTCCTCTCTTACTTCCCCGCCAGAGAAACAAGGTGGGCAAGATGCTCGTATATACATAACATAAGCCGGAGCAAGTATAATAACCCCACCAAGTAACCCGACGGGGAGAAAAGAAGTGTGGGATAGAGTGTTCGAACACGTTGGGAGGGAGCGAATCCCTACCAGTGAAGTCCCTGCGGAGAAACCACCAACACCAACACAGCGATGCTAGGAGGGAGGGGGTGGAGTAGGGGAGAGTGGTAGGCTACGAAGAAAGAGAACAGGAGACGGGGGAAATATATCACCCGCTCAACTGCACACATACACCACTCCAAGAATAATGAAACTTAGGAGGGTGGCCTACTACTAAGGGAGGAAGCGACCAAGCCTCGATGCTTTCGACTCCTGACTAGGGCGAAGCCTAATAGGGACCTAACCTAGTATAGGCTAGGAAAATGGAAGGAGTGCGGAGGGGGAGGAGGAAGCAAACAGGGAGAGAAATTTTGTGAACCAGAGAACCAACTAGCCTAGAGGAGACACATCCAAAGAACTCTATTCCCCAAAAGGAAGGAAGAGAACTAAGGGGCTCACTCTGCCCACCAAAAACGACCCTGGAGGAAACAGCAACCAAAACTCCCTCAACCTGATGGATCTCCACACCGAGGTCAAGGGGATGGAAGCAAAACAAGCCTACTCCACTAAATAACCATCACACATAAACATGGAAACAAAAATATGCTCAATAGGGTGCGTAGCCTACCTCGGGAAGCGGTTAGATCTGAGGCTGCCGCCACCACGAGGTAAAAACAAAATAAAATAAGGTAAACAATGAATAAAATAAAAAAGAGAGCACCATCGCCAAGAATAAAACAATTAGCCTAATACAGACTAAGAATAATAAGGAACCCAACCTGGGGGTACCTGGGTGGGGCATCACCCTCACAAAGGCCGACAGGCCAATAATATGTAAATTTCGAAAAAAAAAAAAAAAGGGGGCCACACAAGGAACCCGCCAGGAGGAGAACCATGGGGCAAAAATAACATCTATAACGACAGGAGACAACCCCAACAGAAAAGAACTGATGGGGTCGCCTCGCGGTCGACATGGCTGGCAGAGGACGCCGTGGCGTCATAATAAGATCTCAATATTTATGAAAAGACGAGACCATAACAGCCAAAATATAGAACAAAACCCCACAATAAGATGGTACTTAACTTGGAGATGGTAAAGCTGCTCGATGACATGGCGATGATGAAAATAAATCCAAAAAAGGCACGAGCACACAAAAGGAAAGGGTAGCTATCACGTGCTAGAAAATGGAATGAAGTAGGTGGCGCTGGTGTCGCCGAGCTGGCGGGTGTTTGGGTGTAGGGGCTGTAACGGCTCACCGCTCTGTTCTGGGGGTTTTGATAGGGAGAAATCTTTCGAGTAAGACTCCGTGGTAGTGATCTTTCACTCACCCTTCGTTATACCGGCGTCTTCCTGGAGAAGACGCTCGATCTGGGGTAGTAACCCCAGCTTTCCTGAAAGCTCTTTTTCTCTGGTATATCTAGCATATTATACCTAGAAATTTGTGCTACAATGGAATTTCACCGGCTGACACGGGACTGGACTCAGAAAATTATATTCAGCCAGCCTTGTGCTGGCATGGGCCAGAGAGAGAGTGAGTCTATCTCTTTAATTTGTTGAGGAATGTTAATCCATTTCTCTTTAAGTGACTGACAACAACAAAATTTATGTTTTTTGTCTTCCAAAGATGTATTACCTTTACTAAGCATTTTTAAAAGACTTTGAACACACACACACACACACACACATGCAAACAGTGTGCATATGTGTTAATACCAATTGGTTAGACTCAAATTAGCAGTATCTTTTCCTGAGAGAGAGAGAGAAGGGCTGAACTAAGTATCTATTTATCTATCTATATTTATTTCACATTCTACCCTTTGGAGAGAGAGAGAGAGAGAGAAAGGAAGGAAGAAAAAAAGAGAAATTGATTTGATCACATAGTGGCATCATCTACCCTTGGTCAGAAATGTCAAGTAATTTGACATATCTGACAGGTTCACCCTCCCCTCTGAGCTCCAAGACTCTAGAAAAGATCATGGTTGAAATTTTTTTGTTTAAAATTTTCTTAATATAGAAATGCATAAATGTTGTAATTACAGTATATTATTATTATAATTATTATCATTATTATTATTATTATTATTAATTCTTAACAATATTTGAAAATTAGTACTTATTATTAGGCAAATCAGTTACTTATCATACAAAACAAGTAGACATACCATAAAAATTCTCTCATCTCAGTAAGAGAAAGAGAGAGAGAGAATTATTATTTGTATTAATGTTATTATTTACTCTTAATAAACTTATTAATATTTGAAAATAAGTACTGTAAATCATTATTTTATCATAAAATGCACCCTCTAAAAATGCTTATACTATCATCTTGAAACACTTATATGTCATTTTAATATAATTTCAGTATTACTTTAATATATAATTTTAATATTTCAATAGTATCAGTTCTGAGCATCGTATCTATAGGGTAAAAAAAAAAAGTTTGAGAGGTCAGCTGCCAACAGGGTTCACTTTAATGAGGTTCCCTCTATACTATAAAGGGGTCCCCTGAATGTAGGGAAGGACACCAGTTTTTTACCATCTGTTTCTCTCTGTCTGTGAGTTATGTATTATTATTTCTTATTTTATATTATTTAATCTTACATTATTATTATTATTATTATTTTATTATTATTATTATTATTATTATTTAATGTTATTAATTTTGATAATATTTGAAAATTAGTAAATCATTTTTTATCAAAAAATATTTGGTCATGAAAATAACATCAAAATACATTTTCTGAGTCCAGTCCCGTGTCAGCTGGTGAAATTCCATTACAGCACGAATTTCTAGGTATAACAATGCTAGATATACCAGAGAAAAATAGCTTTCAGGAAAGCTGGGGTTACTACCCCAGTCGGCGTCTTCTAGGAAGACGTCGGTATAATGAAGGGTGAGTGAAATACCACTACCACGGAAATATACTTGAAAGATCTCTCCTTATCAAAACCCCCGTAAAAGAGCGGTGAGCCGTTACAGCCCCCACACTCAACACCCGCCAGGACGGCGACACCAGCGCCACCTACTTCATTCCATTTTCTAGCACGTGATAAATTCGTTTCTTTTGTGTGCTCGTCCCCTTTTTTGGATTGTTTTCATCATCTACAATGGCATCGTGCACCTTTTCCATCTCTAAGTTAAGTACCATCTTCTTGTGGGTTTTTTTTTCTATTTTATTGGCTGTTTTGGTCTCGTGTTTTCATAAATATTGAGATCTTCTTATGACGCCACGGCGTCCCCCGCCAGCCATGTCGACATGAGGCGACTCCTTCTGTTCTTTCGGTTGGAGTTGTCTCCTCGTCGTTATAGAAAAATTTTAACCCCTTGAATTCCTTCCTGCTGGTTCCTTGCGGTGGCTCCCCTCCCTTTTAGTTTTTGAATTGCATTATGGCCTATCAGCCTTTATTAGGGTGATGCCCGTCCAAATACCCCAGGTTGGGTTCATTTTCATTTTGGTCTCAGTAGGCTATTATTTTATACTTGAAGATGGTGCTCTTCTTTTATTTTTAGTATATTTATTTATTTTTGTTTATTGTTTTTGGTTGTGTGGTTTTGCCTCTGGTGGGCCTCTCCCCGAGGTAGGCTACGCTCCTAATGAGCTTTATTTGATTTTGATTGTTTATGTGTGATGGTATTTTGTAGTGTAAGCTCCATCCCCTTGCCCTGGGTGCGGAGATCAGGTTGAGGGAGTTTTGGTTGCTGTTTCCTCCGGGGTCCATTTTACGGTGGATAGAGTGAGCCCCTTAGTTCTCTTCCTCCATTTGGGGGAATCGAGTTCTTTGGATGTGTTTCCTCTAGGCTAGTCGCCTCCTTACCCCCCCCCTTCTCGATCCCGGTTGGCTCTCGGCACAAAATTTCTCTCCCTGCTGCTTCCTCCTCCCCTTTTACACTCCTTCCTCTTTCCTAACCTATACTAGGTTAGGCCCATATTAGGCTTCGCCTAGCAAGGAGTTGGGCTTCGGGTTGTGTAGCTCCCTGGAGTAGGCTACCCTTCCAAGTTCATTTGGAGGGAAGGATGCAGTTGAGCGGGTGACATGTTTCTCCCTGTCTCCTGTCCCCTTCCGGGTAGCCTACTCCTCTCCACTACCCCCCCTACCCCCTCAGCCTTGCGACTCGTGCGGGTGACGCTAGATGGCGTTTTCTCCGAGTTCAGGGACTCCTCCTATTGGTAGAGGGATTCGCTCCCTCCCATACCGTCCCTAGCTTCGCTGTGGTGGGGTGGGTGGTTCGTTCTTTCTCGAGCGTGTTCGAATCACTTTCTCATACCTCTCGTCTCCCCCCATCGGACTCTACGAAGTTAGGGTGAAATGTGTTGCTCGCCTTTATGTTATGAACATAGAGCACTTTACCCGTTTTGTTTCTCCGGCGGGGAGGTAAGGGTGGGAAGTTTCTATATCACGTAAGCGAAGCGGACCCCTCCGGTCTCCGGAGTAATTACCATCACTTGTTATTATTATTATTATTATTATTATTTTGTTTTTAATTTTAGATAAATCTGTTTATCCATATATACGTGAGTCCGGTCCTACACCCGGGGGCTCCGCCGTTATTTTTCTGGCAGCCCTTATGGTTAGTTCCTGGTTTCTCGTTCCTTCATTCCCCGGAGTCCTCCGGGGTCTGAAACCCTTACCTTCCACTCTGTGCATTTAAAGCTTATTGGCCCAGTTTATGATAAGGGAGTTCTTCTCCGCCGGAGTATTCCGGTTGTAGTTGAGTTTCTCGGCCTTGCCGGCTTTAGATTGCTTAGAGTGTGAGGTTCATGTACTTTTATATTTACAGACTGTTCGCTGTGAGGAGGAGGGGTGTACCGCCTCCCTTCAACAACCCTACGGGCACGTGGTATGCGGACCCACGCTGGTTGTGCGGTCCGACTTGCGACCTGGTTGTTTGGCACCCGATGGTTGTGAGGTTTGCTTTGCTCTCTGCTCAACCATCCAGGATGAGTCGGTAAGTGACAGTCTTCTTTCCCCGGTTCATGCTCCTCATGTTGTATATTGTTTATATTCCCGGTCTGACTTTTCGTTTCCTAACTAAGTGCTGGTTTCCTTGCAGGCGGACGAAGCTTCCAAGAAGTCTGCCTTGGAATCCCCTCCGGGCCTGGGTGGCTGGGTTCGGCAGGAATGTTCCGTCCGGGAAGCCCCTCGTCCTCGACGCCAGGTTGAGGACTTGCTTTACCCGGCGCGCATGGGTGGCGGCTGCAGTGCCTGAAGATCTTGCCACCCCAATCATCCAACAAATCCGTGATGCGACCCAGCCACCTCAAGTGGATATCCTGTACGCCGAAGTCTCGGAGGATATTGCCGCTTTAAATCTCAACCTGGAACCAATGAATACGGAGCAGGACCAGTTGGTAAGTGGTGAGGTAAGTGAGGATGTTGGGCGGGCCCCCTTTGTTTGACTCCCCTGCTTCATCAGTGTCTTCTTTTGCAGGATTTGTGAAGTCTTCCTCCTTGGGTGATAGAGCTCCGTCTGCTATCCCCAAGTTGAGTTGAAGACTTCATGGAAGGCGAAAGGGCTACAAGTCCTCGACTTCCAAGAAGGCATCGCCCTTCCCCCGTCGAAGGCTAAGGTTTCAGGACCGGTAGCCGCCGGGAGCAAATCTAGTTCCTCCAGCAAAGCGCGAGTAAGAGGGCTGCAAAACCAAGCCCTCCTCGCCAACCTTCTTTCGATGCACAAGCCCTTGCCACTGAACTTTACAAAAGTTTACGGAGGACCTAGATTCTAGGTTTGAAAAAATCTCCGATAAGTTTGCCAATTATGACAACATACTGGCAGGTTTGGCTCGCCAACCTCCGGCAGAACCACAGTATACTATCCCCGACACTGCGGACCTCCGCCGTTCGATGTCGGTAACCCTTGGCGCCGACTCCGGGCCATCCAACATGATGGCAAACTTACAGTGGAGGGTCTGGGCGCGAGGCGGTTGGAGGAGGTGGAGTTCTTCCCCCGATCTCTTGCCCCCTTATCCAGGCTTTCGTGAGGCTCACAGAAGAAGCCTGGATTCAGTCAGACAAGGTTCCTAGGAGACTGTCATCATCCCTAGGGACCAGGCTCAGTCGGCTCTCCTGCGCACTCTGCCGGAGTGGCAGGCAGTAAACTCTGAAATTGACCCCTTTCAAGGGCAATTTTACGATGTTCGCCCTGGGAGAAGACCTTCCCACTCCTTGCATGGACAAAGTTGCTCTGGCTACGGCCCGAGCATGCTTTGAAGGTAATCCCTTACCACAATTAAGGAAACAGATCCTACTTCCCTGGTATTCCCAGGAAGTAATGAGTTCTGGGTGGGCGCCCGTCCACTTTCACCGTCGGGAAGCTGGACCCCCTCTGCGCTTCCACGCAGTTTAGTGAACAGCTCCTAAGCTGCGGAATCTTTATTGAAGGCGGAGTTTGAGGCCTGGACTAAGTTAGCCCGGTCCTTGAGCTCCGGCTGTCTTACAGAGGCTACTGCCGTCTCCTGCTCAGACGAACCCTTTTTCCAGGTTCTAGCTAAGTCCTTCCTGGCGAGCTTCCAGTCGGACTTGCATGAGTTCATCATGGCCAGACTGGAGTGCAGGAAATTCATCTTTGCTGATGCTACTATCCGCCACGAGCCTAACAAGCTCGTTAAAAGCTCGATCTGGGGACCTAACCTCTTCCCTGAAGACGAGGTTACATCCGTTATGTCTGAGGCTACACGGGCCAATCAGAGTCTGCGCTCTCGCTGGGGCATTTCCACTTATAAGCGCAAGACCCCAGAATCGGCCGGCCCCCAGACGAGAGGAGGCAAACGTTTCAGGAGGCATAAGAGGCCCCATCAGGCGGTAGTCCAAGCCGTCCCGGTCTCGGCAGTGGCACAACCATCTACTTCTAAGGCCCACCCCCAACAGTACGTGTTGGTCCAACCAGCGGCGCCCTCTTATGTGTCCTCACCAGCATACAACCCTACATATGAGGGCCGTGGGTTCTTTCACGGCCTCAATAGGGTTGCAAGGGGAGGAAGGGGCAAGGTCCCCCACAGAGGAAGGTCTAACACCACCCCAAGAGGAAGACCTGGACGTGGTAGAGGGAATAAACCCGCTCCCTCCCACTGAGAGAACACAGGTAGGTGGTCGCCTGTATTGGTTCAGGGACCAATGGACCTTCAGCCCTTGGGCACACAGCATTGTGTCCAAGGGACTGGGGTGGAGCTGGATCAAGAACCCTCCCCCTCTAACCAGATTTTACCAGCCACCCACATCAATCCTACAGGATTACGTAACAGAATTGCTCAACAAACGAGCAATAAAGAAAGCAAGGCACCTAAAGTTTCAAGGCAGGCTATTCACTGTTCCCAAAAAGACTCCGATCAGCAAAAAGAGTGATCCTGGATCTGTCGCGTCTAAATCTCTACATAAAAATCGACAAGTTTCGCATGCTTACGGTAGCTCAGGTGCGGACTCTACTTCGCGTGGGCCGTCACCACCTCTATTGATCTTTCAGGCGCTTATTATCACGTCCCGATTGCGCGGAACTTCTCTCAGTTCCTCGGTTTCAGACTCGGGAATCAAGCCTACTCCTTCAGGGTCATGCCCTTCGGTCTGAACATTGCACCCAGGGTATTCACCAAGCTGGCGGACACGGTAGTACAGCAGCTCGGTCCCAAGGAATTTCCCTAGCAGCGTACCTAGGCGATTGGATAATCTGGGCACCAACTGTTCCGGGTGTCAGGAAGCCACGTCCATAGTCATCAATTTCCTAGAGTCACTGGGTTTTCAGCTGAACAGAGAGAAGTCCCGCCTGACTCGGAGTCCCGGTTTCAGTGGCTGGGTCTCCAGTGGGATCTGTCCTCCCACACGTTATCTCTCCCGCCTCCCAAGAGGAAAGAGATAGCATCTCTCACCAAGAGATTTCTCAAAAATCCATCGGCATCCCGTCGATCCCAAGAAAGAGTCCTGGGTCTCTTCAATTTGCCTCAGTGACAGACCTGCTCTTGAAAGCCAAATTAAAAGACATAAACAGAGTGTGGCAAAGTCGAGCAAATGCCAAGCTCAGGGACAAGGTCTCCTCTATCCCTCGAATCTTAAAGACAAGACTGCGGCCTTGGACCACAGTCAAGGGCCTGTCCAAAACAGTTCGCTTCAATTTCCCCCTCCGGCACTAGTTATCCACACAGATGCTTCTCTAAGCGGCTGGGGGATATTCACCAAAACAGAAAGTACAAGGAACGTGGTCCACAATGTTTCAGCAGTTCCATATAAATACCCTGGAAGCTATGGCGGTCTTTCTAACTCTGAAGAAAATCCGCCCTCCCAACCGGATTCATATCAGGCTGGTGTTAGACAGCGCAGTGGTAGTTCATTGCATCAACAGGGGCGGCTCCAAATCAGGTCGAGTAAACCAAGTAATGGTAGCTATCTTCTCCCTGGCGAACAAGCACGGCTGGCACCTGTCAGCCACCCACCTAGCGGGAGTCCGGAACGTGGTGGCGGATTCCCTGTCCAGGACTACCCCGTTGGAGACGGAGTGGTCCCTGGATGCGGAATCTTTCAAATGGATTTGCCGCCGGGTTCCGGGCCTCCAAGTGGATCTGTTCGCAACGGAGAGCAACTTCAAGCTCCCTGTTACGTGGGCCCCAACCTGGACCCTCAGGCGTTCGCCACAGACGCAATGACAGTAGATTGGAACAATTGGGAGAAGATTTATCTGTTCCCTCCAATAAATTTACTGCTGAAAGTATTACACAAACTCAGGACATTCAAAGGTCAACCAGCCCTAGTAGCCCCTACTGGCCGAAGAGCAATTGGTTCCCTCTCCTTCAGGAACTGGGATTCGGAGTCTTCGGATTCCCAAGCCCATTCTGACCCAGACAGTACAAACCAAGACTGTGTCAGCTTCCTCAAGGATTCAGAATACCCTAGTTTTATGGACTTTATAAAGTTCGCAGCCAAAAAGGAGCGAACATTGACCCTGTCAACACTCTATTTTTAGAATCAGATAAAAGAGATTCTACTCTTAGACAGTATGACTCAGCAGTCAAAAAATTAGCCTCCTTCCTGAAAGCATCTGAAGCCAAAATCATGACGACTAATTTAGGAGTTTCCTTCTTTAGGTCACTGTTTGAGAAAGGCCTGGCTCCCGCCACTATTACCACAGTCAAGTCGGCATTGAAGAAAGTATTTCTTACGGCTTTAAAATCGACCTTACAGATTCCTATTTTTCATCCATCCCCAGAGCATGTTTCGTCTGAGACCAGTATCACGTCCACATTCGGTTACGTGGTTTCTCAATGACGTCCTTAAGTTAGCATCAGAGTTGGATAACTTCCATTGCTCTTATCAGGATCTGTTAAGGAAGACTTTATTTTTTGGTTAGCTTGGCTTCAGGTGCTAGAATCTCAGAGCTGTCGGCTCTCACTAGAGGTGATAGTTTTGTTAACTTCCTCCCATCTGGAGAGGTCCTCCTTTCCCCTGACCCTAGATTTTTAGCTAAGAACGAAGACCCACAGGACAGGTGGTCTCCTTGGAAGGTGGTGCCCCTTCCTCAAGACCAATCTTTATGTCCAGTTTATACACTTAAATCTTACCTCTTAAGAACTCCACAGAGTAAGTCGGGTCCTCTTTTTATCAGGGAGAAAGGTGGTACTCTTTCTCTGAACACTATAAGGCAACAAATTCTGTATTTCATTAAACAAGCCAACCCAGACTCAGTTCCTAAAGTTCATGATATTCGAGCAGTTGCTACTTCTATTAATTACTTTCATAATATGGACTTTTCAGAGTTATCAAAATATACGGGTTGAAATCACCTCTAGTGTTTAAACGCCACTATTTAAAATCGCTCGAAGCCCTGAAATATTCTACAATAGCAGTGGGAAGTGTCATCTCCCACCTTAAATAATCATTTCCTTATCCTTTCCTTTTCCCCCGCCCGCCTGCCTCATTTACTTCTCTGCTTATTCTCCTGGTTGTTTATGCCTCACTGCCTAGCCCCTCATATTGATGTACATATCTTGTATCTACTGATGGAAAAGTGTAATCTGACTAGCCATAATTGTTTTCTCTTACGGGTACTGGACGGTTTTTATTTGGCTCCACATTACCCCAGATATGTGTATGTGTTAATTTTCATTAGTCTTGTCTCTTACGTGTTTAGCCTAAGTTTACGTGTATAGTATTAAGGTTGTATTTGCTTGTTCTGTGCACATTTCATGTTTCACTTACCTTTAAGTAATTTTAAGATTTTTGAGGTTTTTTCCCGTCATACCGGGACCTCCTTGTTTTATAGTGCTAAGTTTTTTGATGTGCCTTAGATTTAAGATACCTTACTTTTAGTATTCTTGCTTCATGAAAGAGATTGCTTGATTAAAATTATTTTCGTTACAATTTTGCATTTTCTTCAGATTACCCCCTTTTTCCCAGTAGTGGCAGTCTTGGCATGATTCTCTATCACTATTTCACCGGCTGACACGGGACTGGACTCAGAAAAAGGGATTTTGACAGAGGAAAAATCTATTTCTGAGGAAGGTCCCGTGTCACTGTGGTGACCCTCCCTAACTGACCTAGTACTCCTCCCCTACTTGCACATGCCAAGTCTGGGGTTAGTGCTAGCATGGAATGAAGTAGGTGGCGCTGGTGTCGCCGTCCTGGCGGGTGTTGAGTGTGGGGGCTGTAACGGCTCACCGCTCTTTTACGGGGTTTTGATAAGGAGAGATCTTTGAGTATATTTCCGTGGTAGTGGTATTTCACTCACCCTTCATTATACCGACGTCTTCCTAGAAGACGCTCGACTGGGGTAGTAACCCCAGCTTTCCTGAAAGCTCTTTTTCTCTGGTATATCTAGCATTGTTATACCTAGAAATTCGTGCTGTAATGGAATTTCACCAGGTGACACGGGACCTTCCTCAGAAATAGATTTTTCCTCTGTCAAAATCCCTTAATTAGTGAATATTTCTAGATGAAAAAGTCTGTGAATTGCTGAATTTTTCACGAATAATTTATAGATATGTTCCACAGAAAATCCCGCAAATCATGAGAATGTGAATACAGGGGTTTACTGTATATTCATAGTTTTCAGGTTGCAGGTACAGTAAACCCCCATATTCGCAGTCTCACAATTCGCGGACTCACCTATTCATGGATTTCTCAGTGGAACACATATACACATTATTCACAGAAAATTCACCCATTCGCATTATTTTTCACTGAGAAATATTCACTAATTACTGTATTTTCATATTTTCATGACTAAATGCACTTTTTGTGATAAAACTATTAAAATACCTAGGTATAAGCATTTAGAGTTTTTTTTGTGTTTGAACTATCAAAATAGGCAGTTCTAAGTGCTTTTAGAGGGGTTTTAAGTATTCACGGATTTTAGCTATTCACGGGGTGTGTGGTACGCATCCCCCGTGAATACGAGGGGTTACTGTATGTCACCGTCAGAGAAGCGTATTTAATATAAAAATCATTGAACTTGAAAAGACATAAAACAGTAATTTTAAAGTAAAACACTAGTTTTAAAATAAAATAGTAGTTTTAACTCTTTTGAAGCGCGGGGCTGATCTTCACAGTCATCTCAGTCATCGAAAGGTCTCATCCATGATGTGAGACTGATCTCCTCAGTCATTATTCGTTTGGTTCTATTTAGGCAGCTCTTAAGAGATAACGCTTTTCCCTCGTCATTTCAAGGAGCTTTTGTCAATATTCTAGCGACAGTGGTAACAGTTCGATTTCCAGCTTACAGGATAATCTCAGGACAAGGGCTACACCTTCATTAACCATCAAAATGCCATATAGGTAGGAGTTTTCTCTCGATGATGAAGTAGTACTGAGGCTTTTATTCAGAAAAGACAATAACAGTAGTAGAACTATCAGATATTTCTGATAGTGACAACAGTGAATATGGTGATGTTTATTATGTACAGTATATCGTAGTTATAGATCAATGTACCTTAGATAGTTATTTAGCTTTGGGTTGTATCAAGGACAATCACGAATCAAAAGAAATAACAGAGGAGGAAGCACCAGAGGCGGTGTGAGTAAACGAAGAAAATGTATCACAGAAAATTCAGTTCATAAAAAACCTGTGCTCTGAAACATGTATTGGAGATAATAAAAAAAGTCAGATTTTCTGCAGTGCCAAGTCTATTTTTTTTTTTTTTTTGTGAGGTTTCCCAGATGAAATTTTTAGTGAAGAGCAAGTGTTCAAGGTTTGTAATGAAAATTTTTAAACTGAATGACAAAAATGGTGTTACTTTACTCCATGCTTTGAGAGTTATCACACTCAAATGAATCATTAATGAAAGCTGCATTACTCAGTATTTGAATAATTATCTACATATCATTTGCATATTTTATCACTTTACTATAATAAAACATTATAATAACATAATGCATAGAATAGAGTAATAATATAACTAATGAAAATAGCAAAGAATCGAAACACAAATATAAAAGGGAGAAAATTAGTTGGTTACATGATTAGCTGGAGACTGGTCTCATCACTAGCGGCAATAACAGGCTCACAGCGAAAAGGTTAAAATAAATAAACTGAAAAAGCAACAATAAATAATATGCTGTATCAGCTGAAGTCATGTACTTAAGTGCAATGAGACAGTTGGAAGTGCTTAGTATACCAACCAAAACAAAGCCATCAACTTGTGAGTGTTGCCACTTTGTTTTTATGTTATGTTTTGTTTACAAAATTTTGCTTGTCAAAACTACTTTGATCTTCGAGGTTGAAGCATCTTTGATGCTAGGAAATACGTTATATAATAAACAGCGGTTGTGGTCAGTTATCTGTGATTTACAGTGTGTTTAGAGCAATCTTGGTTGATGCTTGTTTAATGTAAATATACTCAGTCACGTGTCATGCCATAACGTTCAATACTAGAGTTACTTGTGTGAGAGGGGTATATAAAGGCCTTAGATTTCTCATATGTAGAGTTGGCAGGGCATGGGTGAGCAGTGAACCTTTGGTTTGATAATTAACAAGGAACCAGTGACTGTTACTTGTTTGTCTTCATCTGTCAGCTTTCATACAAAAAAGTTTTGTAGCCAAAGGTATTTACAGGAATATGAGAAAATATAGTGAAAGTCTGATGGAAGTGAAAGACTCCCACGACTTTCAAATTATACATTGTGCAGTACATAGTTTTGATTGATTTGTTATTAAACTCACCCTCTGCTGAACTGTTGAGGAGTGAGCTTGCTTTATATTTTCTATTCAAAAATATTCCAAGAGACAGCATTCATTGAAAAACTTGAGTTAAAAAGAGCCCTGATTTCATTGAATAACCTGGCTTGCTCTGCAACATGAAAGAGGAATTCCTTGGTACTATCTTTTTTAGAATGAAACTTGCTGTGGAATATAAACCTCCAACTTTACAAAACATTGAATTTTTGCTGGGTTTATTAGTTCCTTAAGACTAAAACTAATTTAGATGTCTTTTCAGTTGGTATAAAGATAGATATGACAAAAAGGCTGTAAATTTCCACTCATTCAAAAAGTTTTCACAACCAAGTGTAACCAGGTCTTGATCTACATACTGTAATGCAGATTCCTTATGATAATCACCTTATGTTTACACCCATAGATTAATCACCTTAAATATTTTCCTCATATAATGGCGAGATTTAAGATTTTCAAGTAACCCTTTAAGTTTTTTCTGATATGTAGTCAGATTGGGGCAGGGCCTCATTTGTTAAATGCTTCAGTACCCTTGCCCTTGCTAGCTGATTTGCCAGTTTGTTTTTCACAGCATTCACACAGCCAGTAATGCAAAATGTAGTGGTTCATGCTTTTGATGTAATAGAAACTATCACTCAAGAATTTGTGGTATAAGAGTATCTGGGTGAAAAGATCAGTGGCCTTGAACTGCTCTTGTAATATCTAAAAATAACATTAGTAATAGCTATCACTACTGGCTATCCACTAAAAGGCTAATAAATACAACAAATTTCAGATGATAACAGGTATTACTTGGTTGAGTACCATATATATTTTGCAGTGTGGAAAAACTGTTCCATAACCTATGAGTGCACTGGAATTCTCATGAAGACAAAAGAGCTTGTTTTGCTATTTCATCTGAAGTTTTGTTCTTGCATTTAATAGGTAATTTACTATATTCCATCCAAGGCAATTTCTATGGGGGAAATGATGAATACATAAGAGGAATTACTTTTCCTTGAGCAGTCAAAAAAATATCAAAGAGACAAAATGTATGAGACATCTCTAACGATACTCTACTCAGAAAGTATACCAAAAATTTGGGAAAATAAATGAATATTTGTAAATCATGAAGACATACTATATTAAAAAATGGAAACAAGATTCTTGTCTCCAATGAGAAAATTTTGCTAATGTAAGCAGCAACAAAAAATTAGATGGACATTTTTTTGTAAAATAAAATCTAAAAAGGAATAAACCCACTAAATTTTGAATTAAGCGAAAATATATATTGCAACCAAAAATTTAGTAAGGAAGAATTAGATCATGCCCTTTTAAAATGATCAAACATCTAGCACCAATAGCTAAATCATATACTTTGCAGTTCTGTAATCTTTTGTGACTTAGAAATACGTTTCCTGTTGAATGACATAATGCCATAGTTATTCCCATCTCCAAACCAAAGGCCAATTTACGTAATAGGTTGCTTATGCAAATTGTTAAAGAAAATGGTGAATGCACATCTCATGTGGCACATAAATAAAAATGAGATATTGACACATACCCAGTTTGGATCTCACAAGAATTGAGCCACTTTAGACTTTCTATCCCATCTGGAAGATCATATCCTCTAGTAATGCTATACAGTAGTAAAAACAGGTACTACAGTACATGGGAACATGGGCTTCATCAGTAGGATTTCAATTCTCTAACTGACTCATAATGACACCTGTCAAAATAGAGATGATCGGAATTTTTTTTTTTTAATACTTTTGTTTAAGAGGCTAACTCTGCTGCAGGGCATTTGTCCTTGAAATGTTTCATACCCATTTTCTGTGATCAGTAATTTCAGTGATGTCACAGTCACAATATTTTGTTTACATGTGGCTGGATGGAACTTGTCCCATAAAAAATAGTTATTTCTTGATTTTCCATGTTGTTCCTGAGAATATTATATATATCATTAAATATGGCATTGTGAATGTGCAAAGACCAGAAATCAACAACAAAATAACCGTAAAGTGGCTTATATAGGAGGCCAGGCCAACAAGGAAAAGCTGGAAGGTGAAGCTGAAGGAAGATCATCCAGTGGAAATTCTACTTAAAAACAGTCTTCAGCAGTTCATAAATCTCTTTTCATGGCAGATATTGTGAATATTTGTAGTGCCAAATAAGAGAAACTCATAAAACATCCTGATTGTGATGCTAGAGTTGGATAATTAATGAGAAGTGTCTCCAAATACTGCCAAGACTTCACCAAAAAACCATTTTCACTTAGGGTGTCTTTTTCTCAGAAGTAGTTTTGCAACTTCAAATTTCTAAGGCTCCGTTGATTTTGAACCTAGAGGCATAATTCTTTATGTTGTATTTCTTTTTTTGGCTTAGTTAAAGCTATGTTTGCTTATCAAATAGTACCAACAGCTAAGAATATAAGAGTAACTGAAATTTTCAATGTTACAAAATGAGATTGATTCCATAATAAAATCTTAGCAATTTAAAAAAGTATAATTTCCAAATTTTTTCGTATTTTTATTTTATATATAAATATTTTCAGCAATTTTAATGTATAACCAACAAACTCAAATGATTTAATTAGGACTAAATCAAAAAATAAATATATGCGGTTGTGAGTTACAGGGTTCCATAAACAATAGCCATTATCGTATACCCATAAGTCATGCAGCAGTCTTTTAAGCATACTGCAAGTGTTGACATACCTAAACTGGAAGGCCCATATAGGCTAAATAAAACCCAAATGCAACATTGCGTTGAATTTGATAAAGAAATTATCTTGCACAAATTGGGTAGTTTCAAACAACTCTCGACTTTGCGTACAAAGTCTGTTCTAGACTATGGACTGTTCTAGACCATGGATGTCAGTTGTACAGTTTATTCTTAGATACAACTGTAAAATGTTTGGATCTGTTTCATAATGAGGGACTCAGAGTATGCACTGGAGCTTTTAAATCTTCCCCAAACTTAAGTTGAAAGTGGTGAACCACGTCTTAACTTCTTCATTGTGATTTGGTAATAATGTATAGTGCAGTAGATTATTATTATTATTATTATTATATCTGTATTATTGTTATTATTATTATTATTATTATTATTATTATATCTGTATTATTATCATTATTATTGTTATTATTATTATTATTATTATTATATCTGTATTGTTATCATTATTATTGTTATTATTATTATTATTATTATTGTTATTATTATTATTATTCAGAAGATGAGCCCCATTCATATGGAATAAGCCCACAGGGGCCATTGACTTGAAATTCGAGCTTCTAAAGAATTTGATGATTCACCAACAAAAATTTTTTGGTCACAGAGATATACAAGAGACTGTTTTAGTCAACAAGTATCAGTGCAAGATTTCTTCCAGTAATAGAATTTCCTCGCCCTTGGACTGTACATAAGATATGAACCTGTATGTGCTTGAAATATTTATCTAAAAACTATGCATGTACCCCAGAACATTATCAACAACACGCTGCTGAACATGTAAGATGTAAAAGTCCACATTGGGCAATACTGTACAGTATATTCTGATGGGCCCAAATTTTCATCAGGCGTTGGATTTACAACCATGTCCAACAAAACAGACCAATTTTCCTTGGTCTGTTTTCACAGCAGAATTGTTGGCGATAAGATTATCACTAAAATTATTGAAGATACACCATTGTGGAAATTTGTAATTTTTAATGATTAGAAGTGCTATAGAAACCATCCAAAATTGATTACAGTATATTTTGCAAAACAAACAGAGTTTTTTCTTCACATGTTATTTGATGGTAAAAGTTTAGAAATAGGTTGGATTTCTATCCTTGTAGGCATTAAAGGAAATGAAGACAGTAAAACAACCAAAGCTGGGAGTGCTGTGACAACATCATGTAGCTATTCCTATTATTGATATATAACATTCTTAAAACCCACTGTAAAAATGGCAGAATATATGGAACAATGAACCACGATAGTAACAAATTAAAACAAATCATATCCAAATGTTGGTATGTGGAATTCATAATATTAGAAGGACAGATCTATACAAGTAATTTTGACTTGTTTTTGAGTTGGTCAGTCATGTTTGACTCTGGATGTTTGACTATTTGTCAAATATGACATGATCCATCCCTAAATGTACTAGTAGAGTAACATTATTAAACATGTTTTGTGTGAATGTCGTAAATTTAGTGGACAACAAAGTTTTGGCAACAAATCAGTTAAAGTAATTTTGTCAAAATATTCATCATTTTCAATTATAACATCGTTATAAAATAAAAAAATAAATTACCATTAATAAAGACATCTTTCAGGCCAGTCATGTGAGAGCTCAATAAATAAGCTCAGTGGTTTGATTAAATTACAAAATAATCTTTATAGTATAATCATGTAGTTTTCGGTATGAAGAATGCGTCTCAGACAAACAAAAGGTATTTTTTATTATATATCCAGTATCTGACCATAATTGTTGGTCTTGTTAAGTCATATGAGAGGATGCCAACATATATACTGTAATAATATAAACCTAATAATGGTGACATCCTGGAGTTTTAGGCAAGGAGTTGGATTTTTTGTCCTGGAAAGGCATTTTCTACAATTCTACATGTACATCACCAGGCACTTAGTGCACATGTCAGTGCATATCAGTTGGGTTAGTGTTGATTTTGTATCAATAATCTTGACTCTCAAGGAAGGTAATTTTGAGTCATTATTAATTGTACTCCAAAATAAAGTTTTATATATTGGTAATATGACCCTAGCATATTGATATGTGAAGGCAGTTACGTTAAAAAAGTTAGATTGTGTTTGAACTGCTGTAGTGAAGGCATGTGTAAGAGCATGCATCTACAAACTTCTTAATTTATTCAGACAACAAGCAGACAGGTCAGTAACTCTTGTGAGCGGAAATGTAGCATCCAACACTAGGTGAACGAAAACAGAGGTCACCACACAATCATTTGTGTTTGTTGACAGATGAATATATACATATAAATTGATATACAAGGCATGACAGAAGCTAAAGTATATATGGCTGAAATGCTGACTTTGTAATGCATATGGTAATAAAGATACATTTAACATGACAATAAAATGAATGGAGATTTATGTACAAAAGATGCCTGACGTATCCAGTGTTTCTTGTGTCCGCGTGTTTTGCACGTGGAGATGTTGTGAGGAGATTAGCAAGCTAGGCAAGATGACGGTGTGTTGGGTCCACGTGGGACCCTACACTGCCAAGCAGACAATTGCCTTGTACCTTTTTATGCATGCTGAAGCAACTTGCTTTTTTTATTTTCACTGTAATTATATGAAAAAGCTCTTTTTGGAATTTAAGTCTATGCTTACGTTCCATTCATCAGTTGCTGTCTAAAATTTCCATCAGATATTTTTTAACCATCCTTTCCTACAAATTCCTTAATTTATTAAATCTGTATAACAGTTATAAAAAGAAATATGTTTGAGTTCTGTCTTTTATAGAGCATTACAAGACACTTTCTGTTACAGAGAGCCCACACTTGAAATCTGCTATAGAACAACAAAAACTCAAGTTCCTTGCTCATAAAGCAGAACCAAAGAAAGAGTCAGAAGGAGGATTAATTACAAGTTCAAGAGAGCAGAAAAAGGCAAATTCAGACCCTGATGTACCTGGCCATAGCAAAAGTGATAAGAAAATAAATGTTAACCCCATGGATCAAACCTCAGTTGGAGCAAGCATGCAAGAGCTTAAGCAAATGCACCAAGTCACAGCCAAGCAAGAACTTTCTATTTCAAAAGAAAAATCTCCAGAAGCTAGTACTAGTGAAGGCCCTAAGAAGGTGAGTTTTGTCCTTTTATTTTTCAAAGGACTAGGATCTTGTTCTTTGTGCGTAAAGATTTTCAAGTGATAGCAAACACTCAAATTTTATTTTCTCTGCTTTCTTACACAAATAATAGCCTTCCTTATGCAAATACTGTAATTTACCCATAGATATCACAAACTATCCGACCATTCTAGAAACATTGCACTAACTTTGATAATAAACTAAGGAGTGTTTGTAGTTATCTCAGAGAAGGATAGTAAACCATATATTCAATTTAGTGCTAATAATTGTGATGTGCTAAATTATCCTTAACTTACCAAAATATCATCCTGAAATCTTTAGAGATGCTAACTAATTCCCCACATCGAATTGAGATTCACTAAATGATCTTCATAATGAAAAGACATAATGCTGAAACTTTCATTGATGTGGAAAGGTGTATGCAACCAAACTGGGAGAAAAATGTGCAAAAATTTATGTTCATTATGCCAAACCTCACCAATGCTTTCTTTCCACACAATCTGTAGACTGGTTGTTGTCATTCAAGCATTAGCATCTCTGGGCTTTTATTTTTTCTAGCTGCTTCAGAGTCTTTGGATTTGCACAGTTCATTGCTGTAATCTCTCCTATATCCAAATGGATACATTCAAGGCCCTGCCAAATCATGAAAATTTCCAGATAAAATGAAAAATACTCTGTGGATGTCAAATGGATACTTTTTACTCTTACTCCCCTACCTTGTCAGTACTGCATAACTGTACTGTATACACTAAATATGCTTATACATAACAAACAACTCTTCAGTATACTTATAAACTCTCTCTCTCTCTCTCTCTCTCTCTCTCTCTCTCTCTCTCTCTCTCTCTCTCTCTCTCTCTCTCTCTCTCTCTCTCTCTCTCTCGTGAGAATTGCTGAAACTGCTTACTTGGGCTGGACTTGAAAAATCTTTTTTATAAAGAATAATCCAAAGAAAGAAAGAATGAGAAAGGCAAGCAAAAACAAAGCAGTGTGATGCATGTATGTATATACATGTGCAAACAATCATGTATGTGTATACACATGCTGATTTTATATGTAACAAGTAGCTATCATTTTGTACTACATTTTAGTACCTCCATATTGAAAATCTAATAAGCATTTCATTCAAATCTTTGTATGTGTGCAGGGCTTTTTAAAGATGTAGTACAGCAATACTGTATGGCATACAAAAATTTAAAAATCTTTACACTATCCATAATGCATTGTAAGCTACTAGAGCCTGGGCTATACAGTAATAGAAAATCTTTGTTAAATGTCTAATATTCTATGTTTACTGATTGATACAATTATATTAATTGTATTTTGTTTAGGTATATCAACTTTATTATGTTCTGTGTGTAGAGTTCAAACTTTGGATATGAGCAACCTGTAGAAATCAAGTGATACATACCAAGTTCTCAACGGTATGAAGAGAGAGAGAGCGATGCAAAATTACAATTGTTAGAAAGAGTAAGACTTACAGATATTATTCAGTTTTAATCATTTCATTGTGTCCTTGACTCATATGTACATGCAGTACCAAAGTAATCAAATTGAACAGTTGCAACTGAACAAAAAAGTAAACAAGAGCTAAAGGTAGTACCAAGTCATTTGTTTGTGTTGTCAATATCTTCAAGTAATTTTGCACTTATGTAAGAAATCATATTATCGTCTGTCAGTAACCCCACTGTTTCCCCGAATTAAATTTTTCTATGGTCTCAGGTACATGAAATTAGGTATGATAAACCTGTAGAGTTTATTTACCACATTAGTTACTAAGTCTACGGGCAGCACCAGCCCTGGTTCAGGGAAGGGGAATGGGGAAGAGAGAAAGGGAAGGGGGGTCGGGGTACGGGTTTAAAACCTACCTTATAATCTAAGTTGTGTCTAATGATGGACACATGCCAAATTTTGTCTAGATCGGTGTAGTGGTTTGGATTTCTGTAGCACACAAAAATACAAACATTCACTTTTATATTTAAGAATATAAATATATATTTAAGAACTAGGCTCACCTACCCCAGTATCTCCAGCATCTTCTGCAGGTTCTGCCTCTCGAGACTCACCTGCCCAAATATGTCCAGCACCTTCTTCCACCCAGTACAGTGAATCCCCCGTATTCGCGGGGGATGCGTCACACACACACACACACACACCCCGTGAATAGCTAAAATCCGCAAATACTTAAAACCCCTGTAAAAACACTTAGAACTGCCCATTTTGATAGCTTAAACCAAGAAAAACCCTGTAAAAGTGCTTATACCTGAGTATTTTAATAGTTTTATCACAAAAAGTGCATTTATTCATGAAAATTATATGAAAATACAGTAATTAATGAATATTTCTCAGTGAAAAATAGCGCGAATGAGTGAATTTTCCGCGAAAAATGGCTAAATATGTTCCACAGAGAAACCTGCAAATGCATGAGTCCGCGAACCATGAGAACGCAAATACGGGGGTTTACTGTACCCTAGTCAAGCCTATCTCACCCCACCTTTGCAACACCCTGTATGCAAGCCAACTGTGCAGTAAATGTAAAGATATATACCCTTGTACTGTATGTATGTGCTCAGGAATTGTTTGCTTTTATTTCTTCTTATTTTTACTGATTCTTGTCATTACGTCTGCTTAAATGCTGACTTACGGACAAAATCGGGTGACATCCTTTTTTTCTGTGCACCTAGTCTGGTTAGTTACAATTTTTGCTGCTACCCTAGTGGTAGGACGTGCTCTGTTGTGCTTCAAGCTATTCCTGTGATTTTATCTTGAAATATTTAGCCCATCCTTTATCTATCATGGCAGCTAATGGCAAGTGAAAGGCAAGTGAAGATAGTGGCAGTGGTGAAAAGCAGCAAGGTATCTCAATGGAAACTAAGGTGACTATTTTAAAGAAATTAGATAGTGGTGAAACAATGGTGGCAGTAGCATGCAATATAATATGAATCGTTCAGCTGTTGACACAATCTTTTAAGAACAAGGAGCAAATTACGGGACATGTTGAAAGTGCTGTGCAATTGCAGTCAACAATTGTAAGCAAAAGAAGGAGGAAGCTGGTAGAAGAAATAGAGAAATTTCTGGGTATCTGAATGGAACACCAGAGATAAAGGTTTGTACCACTTAGCCTCTTGGTGATTCAGAGCCTTTTCGACGTCTTGAAGGCTAAGGCTGGCAAAAGTTCTGTGGATGAAACATTTGCTGCAAATTATGGATGGTTTCATCGCTTTAAAAAACATGCTAACTTGCATCACATGTCCATTAATGGTGAGGCAGTGAGCGCTGACAAAGCAGCAGCTGAAAAATATCCCAAGAGGCTCAAGGAAATCATTTATAAGGAAGGTTATACCACTCAGCAAATGTTTAATATTGATGAGACAGGACTTTAATGGGAAAAACGCCAGAAAAAACATACATCATCCGTGAAGAGGAGGCGATACCAGGATATAAGGCGGTGAAGGATAGGCAAACCTTACAGCTGGGTGGCAACTGCTCTTAGTGTACTGCAGTGTAAATCCACTGGCACTGAAAAACATAACAAAGATCTCTCTACCCGTAATCTGGATGTCCAATAACAAAGCCTGGGTGACTTGCTATATTTGAAGACTGGTTTTTCCATCACTTTGTTCCTGAAGTCAAGCTGTACTGCTGGGAGAATTGGATTCCTTTCAAGATTCTCTTATTCTTGGATAATCCACCTGGGCACCTACTGCACTCGGATGATTGCCATCCGAATGTGAAAATTGTTTACCCCCAACACAAATTCACTCCTTCAGCCGATTGATAAAGGCATAATAGACAATTTCAAGAAATATTACACCCGTTGTACTTGCAGGCAAGCATTGAAGGAAGTGAAAGATCTTGGTGGGACCTTACATGACTTCTGGAAGGGATATAGCATTTATAATTGCGATGCTGCATGGTGTGAAGTAAGTTGGATCAGCATGAATGGAGCATGGAAGGCTTTATGCCCACAGTTTGTCAATGACTTCTGAGGATTTAATCAGGGAGAGGAGGCAAAGGGAATTGCTAACAGTCTTGTTGACATAAGTGAAAAGCCACAGTTTGACTTAGGGGGAGAGGACTTTTAAGAGCTGTTTAAGTCTCATTCAGATGAGTTAATGAATGGGGCTGGAAGAAATGCAGAGAACAGAAGAACATGAAGATGAAGAACCTCTTCCTTTAAAGAAGTTTGAAATGAAATTGATGGCTGAGGGGTTTTCTCTTATAGAGAAAGCTTCAACTATTTTTGGAAATCAGGACCCAAGTGCTGAGATTCTCAAAATTAAAAACAACCATCAGTGATGGAATCCAGTGTTACTGTCTCATACAATGAAAAGAAAAGAAAAACAATGCAAACTTCCTTAAACCAATCCTCCAAACCAGTGCCTTCAACCTCAAGAGCCTCCCCACCTCCACTGACTGCTTCCTCCCCAGATGAAGAAGAAAGTGATGCTAAAGAAATCCTTGCCAAAGAGGACATTGATGGCCTACTGCCCCTGCAATTGCACACTGCCTCTCCTCCTGTCATCCATCACCTCAAGCCTATGCTACCAGTTTCAAAAGTAGGAAAAACAACTATTATCGTCACAATTTATTTAGGTTTTATGTATCATTTATATTAATAAAGTACTGTACTCTATAAAATACAGTACTGTAAAGTATGTATAGTGTACAGTACTGTATTGTGTTAGGATGGGGAGACCCTTCAACTGTTCATTAAATTGAGGTGCCACTGGAGTCACTATTCACAAAACAAAGTTTTTCAGTTAACCCTTTAACGCCGACTGGACGTATTTTATGTCGACAAAAGTTGTCTGTCGGGTGCCAAGTGGACGTAAAATACGTCGACTACAAAAAGTTTTTTTAAATATTGCGGAAAAATACTTATAAGCCTCGTTTGCGAAAAATTTTAAATCACGTGCCTTGAGGGATGCTGGGAGTTCACAGATCACGCCGTTGTTTTGTTTACAAGCGGAACCCAGCTGCGCATGTGCGAATTTCTTTCTTATCCCAAAAGAAAGCATCAGCTAACTCTGCTGAAAATCTCAGAAATTCTTTAGTCACTTTGTCGTAATTTTTGCACCGTTTTCTATTAGCCTTTACATAAAGTTTTATATATGAAAATGTGAACGATTTCATGTAGAATACAACAAAAAATAACTCATGGTTGTAGCTTTTATCAATTTTGACATATTTTCATATAAATCACGATAAGTGCCAAAATTTCAACCTTTGGTCAACTTTGACTCAACCGAAATGGTCGAAAAATGCAATTGTTTGCTAAAACTCTTACATTCTAGTAATATTCAATCATTTACCTTCATTTTGCAACAAACGAGAAGTCTCTAGCACAATATTTCGATTTATGGTGAATTTAAAAAAAAAAATTTTTCCTTACGTCTGCGTCTGCGGTAACTGGGCTGAAAATCTTAGAAATTCTTTAGTCACTTTGTCATAATTTTTGCACTGTTTTGTATTAGCCGTTACATAAAGTTTTATATATGAAAATGTGTGCAATTTCATGTAGAATACAAAAAAATAACTCATGGTTGTAGCTTTTATAAATTTTTACATATTTTCATACAAATCACGATAAGTGCCAAAATTTCAACCTTCGGTCAACTTTGACTTGACTGAAATGGTTGAAAAAATGCAGTTGTAAGCTAAAACTCTCTAGTAATATTCAATCATTTACCTTCGTTTTGCAACAAACAAGAAGTGTCTAGCACAATATTTCGATTTATGGTGAATTTTTGAAAAAAACTTTTTCCTTACGTCCCCACTAACTCTGCTGAAAATCTTGTAAGAGCCTGACACCGTCTCTTCCAAACACGTGTGTGTTCGTCGTCCACTGGAGTGGACAAAACAACAAGAGCATCTCATTTTCTTTCTCTAAAGGAACGCAATATCAACCATACAATATTTCCGTCTGTTTCTCCCTAACCATTGATGTCTTGATGTATGTACAATCACCACTACTTGCATTGCCATGCAAGCATTCTAATCATGTACTCATGATGTTCCAACGAATCTTCTGTATCAAACTGTTTGTATGTTTCTGTTTGTGAAGATGTCAAATGTCTCGCCACTCCGATGGATGATAAACACATGAACACGCACGTGTTTGGAAGAGACGGCATCAGGCTCTTACAATCTCAGAAATTCTTTAGTCACTTTGTCGTAATTTTTGCACAGTTTTATATTAGCCGTTACATAAAGTTTTATATATGAAAATGTGTGCAATTTCATGTAGAATTCAACAAAAAATAGCTCATGGGAGTAGCTTTTATCAGTTTTGACATATTTTCATATAAATCACGATAAGTGCCAAAATTTCAACCTTCAATCAACTTTGACTCGACCGAAATGGTCGAAAAATGCAATTGTAAGCTAAAACTCTTACATTCTAGTAATATTCAATCATTTACCTTCATTTTGCAACAAACGAAAAGTCTCTAGCACAATATTTTGATTTATGGTGAATTTTTGAAAAAAACCTTTTCCTTACGTCCGTGCATGCTAACTCTGCTGAAAATCTCAGAAATTCTTTAGTCACTTTGTTGTAATTTTTTCACCGTTTTCTATTAGCCGTTACATAATGTTTTATATATGAAAATGTGCGCAATTTCATGTAGAATACAACAAAAATTAATTCTTGGTTGTAGCTTTTATCAGTTTTGAAATATTTTCATATAAATCACAGTCAAAGTGCCAAAATTTCAACCTTTGGTCAACTTTGACTCGACCGAAATGGTTGAAAAATGCAATTGTAAGCTAAAACTATTATATTCTAGTAATATTCAATCATTTACCTTCATTTTGCAACAAACGAGAAGTCTCTAGCACAATATTTCGATTTATGGTGAATTTTTGAAAAAAACTTTTTCTTTACCTCTGCGTGCGCTAACTCTGCTGAAAATCTCAGAATTTCTTTAGTCACTTTGTCATAATTTTTGCACCATTTTTTATTAGCTGCTACATAAAGTTTTATATATGAAAATGTGTGCAATTTCTTGTAGAATACATCAAAAAATAACTCATGGTTGTAGCTTTTATCAGTTTGGAAATATCTTCATATAAATCACGATAAGTGCTGAAATTTCAACCTTCTGTCAACTTTGACTCGACCGAAATGGTCGAAAAATGCAATTGTAAGCTAAAAATCTTACATTCTAGTAATATTCAATCATATACCTTCATTTTGCAACAAACGGGAAGTCTCTAACACAATATTTCGATTTATGGTGAATTTAAAAAAAAAAAAATTTTTTTACATCAGCACGTTATGAATTCATGCATCATTTTGTGATAATATTTTCTCTGTGTTGCTTTGATCGTTTTACAATTTTAACCGTTTTGCTCACAGCACGATTTGTATACAATTATATATGAAATTTTTTTTCGCGCTGTCATATATTCCAATATTTATATATGATATTTTTTTCATTTCTGATGGTTGCATACTAAACTTCAGGCAATGAGAAAAAAAGGAGCCAAAAATGAACTCTTAATCTTAAAAACTAAGCGTGCTGTGATTTTTTGAAAAAAACTTTCTTTCTGCTTCGGCGCTAACTCCCAAACCCCGCCGGCATACGGCAGACACTTTTGTAAATAGAGGCTCGGCATTTAAGGGTTAAGTGATATTCTGTAAAAAGAATTAATGATACTGGCCTGAGTATTTGGGGGTATTTATGACATTTTACTCTCTTCCAGGTCTTACCATCAAGGGCTAGTTTAGGGCCCAAGTTTGTTAGAATGTGTGAATTACACAAATTACTGTTCTATATTGTTTATGGCTACTGTGGTCATGAAGATCTGGATCAGGAGAAAGCATGGGAAGCTATTTCAAAATCTTCACCTGAAGCCCAACTGCATGATGAAGACCTGTCAAGTTATCCAACAATTTTTAGTCCAGAAATTTCATGGAAGTAAGAACTTTACTGTTTTTTTCTTTTTTTTTTGTCTCTAGATTTCTTAAACACATTAACTGCTAATATCCCAGTGCTTTTTTGTAGAAAACTACATATATTTAATGTGAAAGAAAATACGAGAATCTGACCAGCAAGGTAAAAATGAATGAATACATGATGTATGCATGTCTTTCCACAGCTTAAAAGCATTATATAAAATTAGTTTTCATAAAAACCCTTTTAATTAAAAAAGTAGCTTTCACCCATGCAGAATACATTCAGGTTCACAGAAAAAAGCATCCTGTGCATGTGTAGTCAACTCCCTGATTCTTGTAGATATGCTAATCATAATCACTCTTGTATACTAGTCCCCATTACATGAGGGAGGGGAAGGGAGGAGTGCACAAGAGTTATAGGTTTGTGTATACAAACCAGTTGTATACCAACTATATACATAGTTTTATTGTGAAAACATAGTTTATTAGTACAAACCCATTAAGTACTCATACAGTTGCCTGTCTCCATTTATGAGGGAAGACAAA
>NC_089761.1:70410664-70433164 GCF_040412425.1 Macrobrachium rosenbergii
AGGAGCCAAAAATGAACTCTTAATCCTAAAAACTAAGCGTGCTGTGATTTTTTGAATAAAACTTTCTTACCGGTCCGGCGCTAACTCTCAAACCGTGCCGGCATACGGCAGACACTTGTAAATAGAGGCTCTGCGTTTAAGGGTTAATTTCTTTTAACTGGCAGCTTAAAATTTTGAAGTCGCAAGTCCCACTAGTTTGTTTTGTTTATGGCAAAATGCCCTCCCCACTTTCAGGGGAAGAATAGGTACAATACAGCAAAGAGCTTCAATTAATTTATGCCCTTATGTCCAAGCAAGGGGAGGTGGGCGGGCTCCGATCATGTAATTACTGGATCATGTAATTACTGGATAAGTATATATAAAACCTTATTTTATTAAAAAAAAAAGTCATTTTTATATAAGTAATTTAACCAGTAATTACATAGCTGATTCCCACACTGAATGGAGGTGGGAAGGCTGGACATGTCCACCCCACAACATAATTAATAGTAATGAGTTTGGAAACAGAAATTTGCTAACATTGAACCAATGTTGGTGAACCTTGCCTGATAAGAAAGTAGCTATAGGTAGATACTGCCTTTGGTTGGCATTCATCTTATCCAGTAGAGGAGGCGATAAAGCCGCCTTGAGGGCCTTCTACTACAGTGGGTGCTTTGCAGCGATGGACTAAATTCTGATGGCTAGCATAGAATACAAGATGCCCTGCCCAGGGTGCAGTACCATACAAAATAACCAGAACAAATACAGTCACCATAACCGCCAAAACAAAATTCAAAACACCAATACCCAACCATTAAAAGCAACGCAAAGAGACTTAAGAGAGGACATTGCTTTCTACGTTTCCTCTCCCAACATCACACCAGCCAAGTAAAACGGACACAAGGTACTTCACTGATCATAAGTCGTTTTGATATCCCTTAAATAATGAGACGCAAACACTGACTTGCACTTCCAAAACATCGATTGCACAATAGATGCGAGGGATAAATTGTGCTTAAATGCCAAAGACATAGCAACAGCTCTTATCTCATGGACCTTTACCTTACATGAGGAGAGAGAGTCTTTGCTAACCATGGAATGAGCTTCCAAAATCAAGTCCCTGAGGAAGAATGCCATGGAAGAATTCTTAGACAGGGGCTGAGAGGGATATTTCACAGAACACCTAAGATTCCTTGAAGTCCCAAGAACAGCCTTCATTTTGTGAAGATGAAATTTAAGGGCCCTTGTAGGACAGAGAGCTCTTTTTTTTTCCTCAGACAGACCTACTATCTCAGTGAAGCTCTTAATCATAAAAGAACTAGGCCATGGATTCGATGGCGATTTGTTCTTGGCTAAAAATCTTAGGGAAAAGGAGCAAACTGCATTCCCCTGGGAAAATCCAACATTGTTGTCCAAAGCATGGATCTCATTGGACCTTTTGGCAGTGGCCAAGGCGACCAGAAAAAGAGTCTTTCTGGTAAGATCCCTTAAAGAGATGGACTGCATGGGCTCAAAACGTAAACTGGCCAGCCACTTAAGTACTATGTCTAAATTCCAGGACAGCAAAGGCTTTTCTTTAAGCTTTGTGGTATCAAAAGACTTAATAAGATCGGACAAATCTTGGTTAGGGTTAAGTCCGTTCCTTTGCGGCAGAAAACCAATCTAAGCATTGCTCTGTAGCCCTTAATGGTAGAGGTGGAGAGACCCTTAGTCGAGCATAAGAACAGTAGAAAGTTTGCTATTTCTGTTACAGAGGTACTAGAAGAGGACACATTATTTTGTCTGAACCAAGACCTGAAGCTAGACCACTTAGCCTGGTAGACTTTATTTGATGGCTGCCTTCTGCACTTAGCAATCGCATCTACAGCTGCTCTTGAAAAGCCCTTCTTTTGGAGTAGTCACTTAACAGTTTGAATCCTGTTAGGGCTAGAGAAGACAGGTTTTGGTGAAATCGATGGAAGCGATGGAAGTGTGGTTGCCTGAGAAGTTGCTTCTGCGGAAGCAGTCTCAGGAAGTCCACAAGAAATTCCAACGGATCCGGAAACCACTCCTTTGCTCGCCAGAAGGGGGCTATCAAAATCACAGACAGGTTTTGATGACACTGGAATTTGTTGAGAACTTGTCTCACCAAAGTGAATGGGGGAAAGGCATACAGATCTTTGCCTGACCAGTCCTGCAACACTGCATCGGTTGCCCATGCTACGGGATCTGGCACTGGTGAGCAGAGGAGGATGCAAATAGATCTATTATGGGTTTCCCCCAGAGCTTCCACAGATCGAGACAAACCAACCGATCTAATGTCCATTCTGTGGGAAGGACCTGTTTCTGATGGTTCAATTCGTCCACCAGAATATTGAGTTTCCCTTGGATAAAGCGTGTTGTCACTTGCGTGTTGTTTTGGTTCAACCAGAGAAGAAAAACATTCGCTGTTTCGTACAGGGAGAAAGAGTGAGTTCCCCCGTTTCTTGATGTACGCCAGTGCAGTCGTGCTGTCCGAATGCACTGCTATAGTCTCCGTACACTTCTGAGGCAAAGCACTGTAGGCACAGAAATATCGCCTGTAATTCCTTCACACTGATGTGCCAGTCCTGCTGTTCCTGGGACCAGGTACCTGACACTTCTTTTGTCCCTAAAAGAGCTCCCCAACCTAGGTTTGAAACGTCTGAAAAGAACTCTAGGCTGGGGCTCAAAGGGAGAAGAGATTTCCCTTCTGTTAGCCTCTTCCTGGAACTCCACCAACAAAGATCCTCTTTGATTTCCATATTTATCGGGAACACAAATGAGTCCGGGAACTTTCTCCTGTTCCAGCTGGCTCTTAGGAAGAATTGAAGAGGTCTCAGGTGTAGCCTTCCCAGATAAACAAACTGTTCCATGGACGAGAGGGTACCCAGAACTCATCCACTGATTGGCCGAGCAAGAATCCAGTTCCAAAAACTCATTTACTGTCTGAAGACACTTTTCTATTCTCTTCGGGACTGGGAAAACCCGAAAATCGCGAGAGGTGATCATCATTCCTAAATAAGGAATCTCCTGAGAAGGAGTCAGGAAAGACGTGCTCGAGATGATGAGGGAGACCCAAGTCCTGGGCCAGGTGAAGGGTTCTGTGTATGTCCTCAGTACATTGAACTTCCGAGCGCGAACGCAGTAACCAGTCATCGAAGTAGAGAGAGATCTTTATACGCATCAGATGAAACCACTTTGTGAAGGGAGCTAATACACTGGTAAACACTTGAGGGGACATTGTGAGACCGAAGCACAGAGCTTGAAACTGGAACACCTTGCCCTGAAACACAAACCTGAGGTACCTTCTCGAAGCAGGATGAACTGGAATATGAAAGTACACATCCTGCATGTCAATGGACGCCATCCATCCTCCCTGATGAATGGATGCTAGAACTGACTGGTTTGTTTCACCTTGAAGGCTGTCCTTTTGACAAAGACATTCACTGCGCTTACGTCCAAAACAGGTCTCCAGCCCCCGACGACTTGGGTACTACAAAGAGACGGTTGTAGAATCCTGGAGAATGAATGTCCTCTACTACCTCTATAGCCTCTTTCTGAGCAAGAGACTCGACCTCTAGCAAGAGAGCAACAAATTTCTCTGAGCCTGGAGAGTAAGGAGGTTTGTTCACAAAAGGGATAGCATAGCCTTCCTTCAGGACAGACACTATCCAGGATTCCACTCCTGTCTGTTCCCACCGTTCCCAAAAGAGGAGGAGCACTGCTTCTACCTGAGTATGGAGGGCTATATCCTCACTTTTTGGTGGAAGATTTAGAGGAGATCTCTTGATGGAACACTGTGGGAAACAGGTACTTGCTCTTGTCCTAGTGTACGGTCTAGTTCGGGAGCTCCAAAAGGGAGTAGTCTGCAGAGGAGTCAAAGATCTGGGTGGAGGAGCAGAAGAATCCTTAGGGCATCTCGCAGATTGGGAGAGCAGGTCCGAAGTGCTCTTTTTCTGCAGGCCAAAGGCAATGTCTAAAACTGTAGCCTGAGGAAAATTTTGGTGCTTTTACATTAATATTAATATTTGAAAATTAGTAAATCATTTTTTTACCAAATTTATTTAGTCAAGAAAATGACATGAAAATACAGTCTGCTCAGGATGATTTAAATACTGATGAAGGTGAGATCAGGCTAGAAAAAGTAGTTAAGGCAATAAAACAGTTAAGGCACCAGGAGAGGATGGTTTATTCCTGGAAATGTTTAAAGTGGAGGAGGATAGATTAGTATTTGTCTTGAAGATATTATTCAATGAGATATCTTCATAGTTAGGTGTTTATTGCAGCAAGCAAATGAAATGAAAACTCCGTTGAGTCTTTGTTTTGTTGATTTTGAAAAGGCCTTTGACAGTATTTCGAGATGGACTATAGGAAAAATCATGAGGCATTATGGAATACCAGAAAAGTTTGTGACAGTTATCATGAATATGCATGAGGGCACATCTTGTAAAGTGATGGTTGATGGATGTTTGAGTGATCTATTTGAAGTCAAGTCTGGTGTGATTCAGGGTGGCATTCTGTCTCCTCTATTGTTTGTATTGGTCGTGGATTATATTATGAGAAGGGTTAGGAGAGAAAAGGACGCAAGTATACTCTCAGGAGAAAATGTGAAACTTCTTGACTTGGATTATGCTGATGATATGGTTTTGATCTACGAGTGACCAGAAAAGATGCAGAATGTGTTGGATTGTCTAGTGAATGAAAGTCAAAGGTTGGTTGGGTTATTAATAGTGGAAAAACTGAATTCATGAATATGAATATTGAAAATGCACAGGATTGTCTTATTGAAGGTTTGGTTGAAAAGCAAGTGGATAAGTTTAAATATTTAGGTACTTATTTATATAAGGATGGTTCTCTGAGCACAGAATTTATGGAGAGATTAAAAAAGGCTCATCAGGCAATGGGCATGCTTAAAAATATTTGGAATAATAGCAATTTTTCTGTGCATACAAAAATCAAAATTTATAAGGTAATGGTTAAGAGTGTTTTGATTTATGGGCATGAGTGATGGTACAGTACAGTGACTTCGGATAATAAATTCTTAGCATTTGAAAATAAGGTGCTAAGAAGAATATTAGGAATTAACTGGAGGGATAGGATATCAAATAACAGAGTTAGAGAAGTAACGGGGGTGTGCACCAGTCGATGAATATATTAGATTCTCACAAGAAGTGGCTAGGCTATGTGCATAGAAGACAGGGAATAGTATGAGATAAACCAGGGTGGGTTGCCATTGGTAGAAGAGGTAGAGGTAGGCCAAAGGAGACGTGGTTAAGGACACTGAGGTGGGAAGCAGGAGAAGAGTGTTAGGGAGATCTTGAGGAGTTAGCCCAGGACAGAATGTGGTGGCGTGAATTCATCGAGGCCCTATGCATCCCCGTGGGTGCCACAGGAAAATATATATATATATGTAATTGTAATAGCCATATTGCCCTCTTAACTTCTCGGATTCTTTGTGCTTTTTTGGATATGCTTGTCACTACAAAGCCGTAAGATCCAAGTGCAAGAAATTGAAGTGGCTGTGATGTCTGGTCGCGGGAAACGAACCCGTGTCACCGTAATCACAAGTAGGCCATGTTGCCGACCTGATCACAAGAAGGATAAAAGTCTGTTACCTCTCGTATATATGTATACCTGTCGTTTTCAGATATATTTATTACAGCTGGAATAGACCCATCCTCACCATTGTAGCCAATTGTTTTTATTGCTTTTTAGGCTGAAATATATATGTAGAACCTGCTGGTCACTTTTACCAGATACATATGTAATTGTAGTTGCCACAATGCCCTCTTAACTTCACCCTAAAAAGCAATAAAAATAATTGCCCACTTGGCTACGATGGTGAGGATGGGTCTATTCCAGCTCTAATAAATATATATACAAATACAATATATATATATATATATATATATAAAGGAAATCTTGAATCTAAAAAATATCCACCCACTCCAAGATTCTGAAGTTTATAAATAAGTGCCTTGTGGTTTAGTATATTGAGGGCAGCACTAAAGTCTATTTGAATTACTCCAAGACTGTGTGTGTGTGTGTGTGTGTGTGTGTGTGTGTATATATATATATATATATATATATATATATATATATATATATATATATATATATATATATATATATATATATATATATATATATATATATATATATATATATATAATTTATATATATATACACTGTATATACACACACACACGTGTGCATAACTGAATCACAAAAATACGGAGTGTGATGAATATATAAAGGCAACGTCACGAAGGAAAGAGAATCAATGGAGTATTGCAAGGCCTTTCGACTTATAGTCCTTTACTTAGCAGACTGAAGAAATGTAAAGATAAGGTTACAAAGAAAGCTCGTATAAATGACAGGTGGTGATTACAAAGGAAAAAACGTGTTCCTGGAATGCAACAAAACTGAAGAATTAGCAGACCTACCAAAACAGGGTTAATATTTAAAAGATTTACAAAGGATTAGGCTCAATGTCTCAGAAGCAGGGATAGGACAACTAAAAGATTTTTGTAAAAATTCAAAATTTTTCAAGGTGAACATTTTTACAAAAAATATATATAGATTAAACATACATATACATAGAAAATATGCATAAAATAACTAATTTTTAATCAGGTCAGTGATTTTATTTTTTAGGTCATTTTTGAACATTTTACTTATACAGTACAACCCCGGTCCTCGACGCTAATTCGTTCCAGAAGAAGCGTCGAGATTCGATTTAGTCGAATTCTGAGTTAATTTCTCCCATAAGAAATAACTGAAAATGGATTAATCAATTCCTGACAACCAGTCATTACCTCAACCTTACCTTTTTATACAAAACATTACACAAATTACAATGAAATAAGTCCAGAGTTGAATAACTTACCGTATCAGAAGCACTTTTTACATTTTTAAAAGCATACTAAATCAAAAAAATTGGCCTATGACGAATGCGGCCGTATTACTGATGATAGACCGAGCGGCATAGGCTAGGCTATGTAGCTTATAGGCACTACCAGAATGTACTGTAACGGGTACACATGAAAACTGTTGTTAATAATGATAACATTGAAGAACAAGCCTGATTATCACATTAAATTAATAATACAGTATTTATAAACCAAATTACTGTACGTTTGTTATCATAAAATTAAGAAAAATTTCCTAAATTACGTCGGAACTCGGCAGCTTGTGGCAGATGTAAACAAACCACAGCGCCACCCTGGTGGTGTATCGCGGTACTAAAACATAAACATTCAGTATTTATGGTAAATTTCATACAGAGTCTACTGGAATAGTGTACAAAATCACTGTAAAACATCTTTCAGTAAATATGATTCTCTAACATATTGGGACCCATTATTGGATGAAAATTCAGTGCAGAAAGCCAAAAAAATGATATATACCTGTACAAGGTGTACTTCTCCAAACAACAGCAGCAGCAGCAGCAGCATGTGTGGGCTTTAAATGCTTTTAAATATGCATGGGAAGAACGCCACCAACAACACCAACTAGCAGCAGCCGCCCGAAACTCTTTTTTTCTACAAACATCATATGATTCATCGGGTCAGCTTCCGGTTTGTTGTTCGAGCTCCGATGCAAAATTTATTCAACATTTCGTGTCGAAATCCAATTATGTCGAGTTCTAGTACGGTCGAGGACCAAAGTTCTACTGTATAGGGGTCTAAATAATACATGCCAGGGATAAGGTTAAAACTACAAACTGGAAGTAAGCTGTATAATAGTGGATTCTAAAAGATTTTGTGAGGAGAAATCTTTTGATCGGGCAATCACTGACTTTCAGTCCAATTTATCCTGTGAGAGGTTTTCACTTAAATGAATGAATATAGCAATGGATGTTTGCCCAGTTTTGACAGAATAGTTATGCTGCTTAATCCGTACATCTACATCCTTTCTAGATTGGCTGATACAACAAGAGGGGCAGTCCAAACATGGAATTTTATATATTATGTTTTTCTTTTCCTTAGGCCATTTTTTATTAACATTCCTTTTAGTGTGTTATTACAGGAAAAAACGAGGTTGACATTAAAAGATTTTAACAATGATTTTATGTTTTCAAAACCACTAAAATTAGGCGAGCTAAGAATGTTCTTGGGGGTTTCTTTCTCCATGTTACTATCACTATAAAACTTTTTTGTGGCCTTTATCATAACAAATATCTAGTATATGTGAAGAATAACATAAATCTGTCCCGATTCTTCTTACTTCCAGTTCTAATTTTAACCTTAGCTCTGGCATGTATTATTTGGACCCCTGTATAAGTAAAATGTTCAAGAATGACCTAAAAGATAGAATCACTGACTTAATTAAAAATTAGTTACCTAATATATATTTTCTATGTTTTCGTATGAAAAAATTTTTCTCTACCAATAAGAACTGCTCAGTTGTATTTTTATAACATCTTTTGGGTGGTTAGTCACCTTCTTTTTGTAATCTTTTAATTGTCCTGTCCCTGCTTCTGAGCCACTGAGCCTAATTCTTTGTAAAATCTCTTAAATATTAACCCTGTTTTGGTAAGTCTGCTAATTCTTCAATTGTGTTGGATTCCAGGAACAAATTTTTTCCTTTGTATTCACCACTTTATATGAGCTTTCTTTGTAACCTTATTTTTACATTTCTTCAGTCTGCTAAATAAAGGACTATAAGCTGAAAGACCTTGCAGTACTCCATTGTTTCTCTTTCCTTCATGGCACTGCTTTTATAAATATACAGGCAGTCCCCCTTTATTGGTGGGCTTGGTTATCGGCAACAGAACCCCCGCCAATAACCGGGGACAGCCTGTATTTATTTACTCATTTATTTATATATATATGTAGATACATATATACACACACACACACACATATATATATATATATATATATATATATATATATATATATATATATACACACACACACACACACACACACACACACACACACACACACACACACATATATATATATATATATATATATATATATATATATATATATATATATATATATATATATATATATATATATATATATATATATATATATATATATATATATATACAGGTTGACCATCACTAATCCGGCAATCAGTAGTCCGGAACAATCAGTAATCCGGCACAAATTTCAGCTAGAGTAATTTCCAATGTTTCCGCACTAATTTTCAAATTTCCCGGGTCGCAGCGCTAACTCGCTCGCCGGCCGCTTTGATTTGGTGGCGCAGTGTGCTGCATCAACAAACTGGTAGCCTAGCCTACATTATACTGAACTCTATTCACATATTAACAGTATTATACAAACATCAACATAACAAATGTGCATCTTTTTCATGGATCTTTTAAAAAGTTATGCTCTACTACATTGTTTCCAATTGCTTATATTCTCATATTGCTTTTGTATTATAAATTGCGATCAATGTTTTGTTTTGGGAATCGATCATGCGGTGTTTATTTTGCCGCATTTAACTAAGTTCAAAGCGCTTTTCTTGCTTGTAGTTAGCGTAAATGAATATGGATTCTTTATTTATTTGGGACAAGGATATTTTTCGTTATACGAAGTGTTTTTAAGTCGAAATATAACTTAAATACGTCTCGTTGTGAGATTAATTTGGCTATTTTTTTCGTTAATATATGACGTTCGCGGGAATCGCGGCTGGCCGTTTTGGGGGCAAGTTTGTTATGTGAAAAAAAAAAAAAAAAAAAAATCTGCTTTTTTCTCTTGATTTCATCATAATACAAGCTTTACGTATTTATCTTTTATCGGTGTGAAAACAGCAGTAATTTGTATTCTTTCATGCCCAGTAGTTTTGATTAAAATACATTCTCTCCAATTTTATTTATGGTTGAGTTTCATCCATGTTGCCAATGCACGATAATTTATAGTCATTAGCAGCTTGAACATTGTTTTCTCAGCTTCAGCCACAACTTGCAGCTTAAAGTTACTGTAGCAGTATATTTCCTTGCCGATCTTTTCTCTAAAGTGAATAAGGGTATAGTGAAAAAAATATATCAGTCCTATTGTGCAGTACTTAACATCATTTGTAAGATAACTACAGTAATTGTTTTTTGACCGTACGATGGTTGAAATACAAGCAAAACAGTTGTTATTTGATACGATTACAGTAATACTTCGATCTTACACGATTCGAGTTGCGCAAATTCACACACACACGAACTTTTCACTGGAACCTAACTAATGGGCATACCGATTTTTTCAGACACACAAAATTCTCGAGAAACCCTGCAGAAGTGGGTGTTTAATTTTTGAAGTAATTTACAAGTTTTCATGCTTTTATGTGTAAAATCTGTATGAAAAATGCATTTCATTCTTTTATGCGTAAAATCTGTATGAAAAATGTATTTCATGCTTTTATGTGTAAAATCTGTATGAAAAATGCATTTCATGTTTTGATGTGCAAAATCTCTATGAAAAATGCATTCCATGCTTTCATGTGTAAAATCTCTATGAAAAATGCATTTCATGCTTTCATGTGTAAAATCTCTATGAAAAATGCATTTCATGTGTAAAATCTGTAACGAAAATGTATTATTTTTATTTTTGTACATGCATAAATATGATGCAAAGGTAATTTCAGCACATTCAGTTAGTGTACTTTTACAAGATGTGATATCCATTTGCAAAGTTACTGCACTTTTCAAAGATGATACCCCTGCAGAAAATGCTTGTTTAATGTTTGAAGTACATTTATAAGTTTTAATGCTTTTAACTGTAAAATCGATATGGAAAATTTATATTTATATTTTTGTACATAAATATCATACAAGTATTATGTCCATTTGCAAAGTCTTTGTCACAAGGACTTTACATGACCTTGAGATGAGGTTGTTCAGTCGCGCTCATTTGATAAAATGAATTTGTGAATGTAATATCAGAGATGTAACTAAGAGTTGTATAAGTGTCATTCTTTGAAAATTACTCTGTTCACCTCGGAGAAAAATGCTGGTGCAATCTGTATGTGCATGTAATTACAGCACGTTCAGTTGGTGTACTTTTACAAGATATGATACCCTTAGTAACTGCATTTTTCAAAGATGATATCCCTGTAGAAAGTGTGTTTAATTTTTAAGTTTTCGTGTTTTTAGGTGTAAAATCAGAATGGAAAATTTGTATTTATATATCTGCGCATAAATACGATACAAAAGCAGTATAGTTACTTTACTACAGTATCTCTCTCTCTCTCTCACTCGTTAGTTAGCGCTCAAACATACTTTTACAACTTATTATTTCTCTGGTACTGTCATTACCTGTACAGTATATAATTTTAAATTGATTGAATTTTACCTGTACTGTACTACCTTCTACGAACATTATGTATATGTTTTCGATGTTTTATGGAATTGTACTTTTGTTGACTGTGACGTTTTGCCTAGTGACGCAAAGAAAACGGCTTTTATTCTAAGTGACAAAGAAAACGGCATCCCTTGAATTAGGGGTAACATTAATATACGTACGCACCTACTGTAAATGCGCTATTATGAAACTGTGCAGTACTCAATTTTTATGTCAACCATTTACTGTATTCCTTTTTTAAGGGTAATAAGCTAAATTTTAAATAAAATTACACTAACTTTATTTCATTTAAAAGTTAGCTTAATACTTTGGGAGCATGATTAGGGTCATATTTAGTACTTAAACTCTGGAATAACCATTTATTAGCATTTTTAAATACCATGCCAAACTTACACGAAAATTCACCTTGCACAAGGGGCTCGAACCTAACCTCGCGTAAGTTCGAGGTATGACTGTACACCAAACAACTGTTTCCCATGATCCCTGTTTATAAAAAACAGGATTTACACTAACAACTAACAATACTAACAACACTTTTATCATTCTCTTTTACTTTTTAACTAGCAGATGGAATAAAGAGATGGAGGAAAAGAAGTTGGTCTATTGTACTAAGGTCTTTATGCTCCTGCGCAAAACAGCTGCGAAATCTAAAAATATTTCCTAAATATTTTCGTCAATCTATTAATCCACTAACTCCATTCCCTAAACTTGCTCTTCTGACTGTTCACCCATTATCAAAGGCACTACCTGTATTTGATAATGTCTTTTCTTTATTAACCAACTTGTACTGATTTATGTTTTAATTCTAAGATGAGGTGCTTAGCTAAAAGTGCTGGTTTATGGATTCTTGCTTAACAAAAGAAATCCGTGAAAACGGTCCCACCATGCGGATTAGTGATGGTCAACCTGTAAATACTAAATAATCAATAAAAACACGGTTGAACTCCTATATATATATATATATAACTGAGAAAGAAGAGGAGACAATATGGATATATATAGCAATATATATATATATATATTTATGGAGTATATATATATATATATATATATATATATATAGATATATATATATATATATATATATATATATATACCTATACAATAGTGGGTGATGTCTATATATATGCGGATATTAGATATTACTTGCATATATATATATATATATGTATATATATGATGACATATATATGTCATCTATATAATATATATATATATATATATATATATATATAAATTATATATATTTAACCCTTGTTCATACATCTGTAAATGAATAAATACTGATGAACATCTTGCATGCAGGAAAAATAGTACTCTTTCCGAACATATTCCTTATCAGCTGAGATCTGATGGTAACCAGGAGATGAAGTTGTGGTATCAATCAGGCTAGCACGATGATTCACATATATAAAAACCTGATCCTTCTCTTTCAGAACTTGTGACCAAACAAGACCTGTATAGTTTACATCCATTGTTAAGAATTTTGTTAAATAGATCAACATCAAAATTGTAAGCTTTGGGATTACAAAAAAATACAAAATCAGTGGAACTATAAAAGACATGTGTTAAAGACTTAGCACTTATCATGGTGGAGACAAGTTGATTTTGAATCTAAGCAGAGAACCTGCATTTCAGTGGAAAGTCTATACCAGAACCAAAATCACATTGTCTCTCTTACTGGTTGACTGGATTGGGTCACTGTTAATCTTATATCAAATCCAAATAATACAAGTTAAAGTCCTGGCCAGGGCAGATGTATATGTCATACTGTACATTAATTCATAATCTTGATATATGTTAGTCTCCAGGGAAAGGAAATTTAATATTAAGGGTATCTGTGCCCTAATGTCTGAGAGAACAGGGTCACAGGCAAATTAATGACAAACACTACTCTATGTAACCAAACAATAATAGTACAAGAAATGTACATTTTACATATTGTACAATACCAATGCATTTATACAGTCCATCACTGATTTCGCTTTATTTTTTATTACTTCTACTTTTCTATTTCTTGTATTCATTTTAGTTTTCTGTAAAATAAAGCTACTTAACCAACTCTGTATGTCATGCACTTTTTCTGCCCGCAAAAAGGTCCATCCTCAGATTCAAAAACCATGTGATGCTTGAGGGCTGCAAAATGCTGGACATAATTGATCATCCACCCTCCAATCATCAAACATACCAAATTGCAGCCCTCTAATTCAGTATTTTATTTTATTCAGGTTAACACTTAGCCATAAAATAAAAAATTATATCTTTGGATCCATAAACCAACATTTTACCAAACTATTTATGGCTCATTTATTATACCAAAATCGAACCTTTCAACATAAAATATCTAAAGAAAACTCAATGAACTGCATTAAAAACTAAATTTTACTTGCTTACCCTGTAGAAAACTATCAAAGAAAACAAATGTATGTAAAATGGTTTTTCAACCAAATGTGAACTTAGCAAACAGTGGACCACCGCCCGTTGAAATGGCTCCAGATTTGTGGATTTCTCTGAATATCATATGTTTATTCATTTTGTTTGTTTTGGTATTTTTCTATAAAATTATTCACAAATCACTGTATTTTCATATTTTTGGGGACTAAATGCACTTTTTGTAATAAAATTAAAATATTAAGGTTTAAGCATTTTTTCTAGGGTTTTTTTGTTTTAGTCCCAATCAAAATAGGCAGTTATAAGTATTTTTAGATGGTTTCAGTTTTGTCTTATTTGAGCTTTATTATCAGAATGGAAAATCCCCTGCAAATACTGGTGCTGGAATGTTGACCTGTCCAAAATCAAATCTACATAAATAAGTTGTGGATGTTTTGTTACTTTTACTCAGTATTCTTTGATACTAAGACCTTCAATTCGTTTTAGACCTGAGGTACATATGAGGGGAGGAGGGAGGGCTCCCATTATGTAATTATTTTATCATAAAAATGTCATTTTTATATAGCTGACTTACCAAGTAATTACACAGCTGATTTCACACTGAAAGGAGGTGGGGAACATGGACATATTCTACTCCAAAACATTAAGAAAGTAATGACTTTGAAACAGAGAAGTTGCTAGCATTAGTATAATGCTTGTTGTTCCTTACCTGATAAGAAAACTACTGCAGGTGGGCACTGCCTCTGGTCGGTGCTCATCTTAACCTGCAAAGGATGTGGCAGTATGGCCAAGATAGCTGCCTCATCAATGGTACTTTGCAGCCAAGCAGTTAACCTATGGTTGACAAAGATTAAAAAGGGTTTTCACTACTATATCTTTCCCAGAATAAAAAAAAAGAGCTGTCACCTACATTAGAATAAAAACACACGCCCCAACATAAAAACAAGTGGTACTCCAGGCAATGTGCCCCCAGACTTCCCTCAAACTCAACACTCTGCTGCAACAAGAGCTAAAAGAAAGGGTCAAAGCCCCGTGATGCCTCTCCCAATATCAACTGAGATTAAGGAAAATCCTGAAGTACTACAGTTTCTAATACAGTTTCAACATCCTTGAAGATGAAATTTCCAGCAAAAAAGACTGAAACCTTCAACAGGTTGAATCATAAGCAATAGCCAGTCAGGACATATGTCGAACTGCAAGAATGTAAAGTGGTAACCTCATGATCACTGTGACAGAAAAACTGACTGGAGCGTGGTCTGAGATACAAAAACTTTTTTTAAATAACCACTGTTACTGATAGTTTACAAAAGATTTAAATCAGTGGAGGGATGCTGGGATTTCACAGATCACGCTGTTGCTTTGTTTACATGGCCAAACTAGAAAAGCCCTTTCTTTCTTCTCATAACAGAGCATCAGCTGGCAATCTCAGAAATTCTTTGTCACTTTGTGGAGGTTTTTGCAATCTTTTATATTAAGACTGTTACATAAATCTTTATATATGAAAATGTGCGCAATTTCATCTACCATCAGGAAAGAAAACAACCCAACCCTTTGGGGTTTTATAAATTTTGAAATATTTTCATATAAATCACAGTAAGTGCCAAAATTTCAACTTGTTGAGTATTTCACTTGCTAAATGGTCGAAAAACATAATAGTAAGTCTAAAACTGACCATTCTAGAAATATTCAATCATTTACTGGCATCATTTTGCAACAAATTGAGGATCCTGATTTGATTTATGGTGAATTTTTAAAAAACTTTTGCTTTGGGCAGTTGTAAACAGAAAAATCTCAGAAATTCGTCACTTTGTAATATTTTTGCACAACTTTCATATTAGCAAACCTAAAGTTTTACAAGAAAAGACTAATATCATGAAAATGGAGACCTTGCAACCCATTTTGTAGAGTTTTATCTTTTGCAACAAAGGGTATAAATCACGATAAAATGCCAAAATTTCAACCTGAAATGTTTTGACTGGACTCAAAATGGAAAAATGCAAGTTTCCTTGCTAGTCTAAAACTCTTCCATTCTAGTAACTTCAATCATTTACCTTCATTTTGCAACAAATTGGAAGTCTGTAGGACAATATTTCGATTTATTATGGTAAATTTTTGAAAAAACTTTTGAACTGTACCTCCGTGCTTAGTAACTCATGGCTTTCTCAGACCATTCTTTAGTCACATTGTTGCTAATTTTCCTTCCATTTTATACAGCAATAAAGTGTTATACATCAAAATGGCCCCCACCAATCTTCATGAGAATACAACAAAAAATAACTCATGGTTGTAGCTTTATCAGTTTTGAAATATTTTCATATAAATTATGGTAAATAGAAAATTGGCTATTTATCTCAATTTAAAACCCCAAACAGGTCGAAAACTTCATCCCCAGATAAAACACTTACAGTCTAGTAATATTCAATCAATTACCTTCATTTTGCAACAAACGGGAAGTCTCTAAACAATGTTTCCTTTATATGGTGAATTTTAGAAAAACAGTTTTTACCGCTCAAAATTCATGCATCATTTTGTGATATTTTCTGTGTCTTTGATCGTTTTACAATTTGTTATATAACAAAATCATCGAATTTAGTGTACAATACAACGAAAAAAATAACTCATTAGCTTTAAAACCGTTTTTGCTCAAAGTGCGATTTGTATACAATTATATATGAAATTTTTTTGCGCTGTCATATATTCCAATATTTATATATGATAATTATACCTTTTTCATTTCTGATGGTTGCCAGGACTAAACGTCAGGCAATGACAAAAAAAAGGATGCAAAAATGAACTTGTTGATTCAAAAACTAAGCGTGTTGTGATTTTTTGAAAAAACTTTTTGCATAACTAACTGCCCAATCTATCTTTCCAAACTCTGACACTTTTGTGTAAAGTGTAGAGGCTCGGCATTTAAGGAAGTTAAAGGATGGTAAAAGAAATCTCCAAAATCTGATAATGTGCCTCCATTATTATGCATCACTCAGAAAAAATGACAGGGGATGTTAAGGGTTCCTCACAGAGAACCAGAGATTGTTTGAGGGTCCTCTGACCTTCTCTGTCCTATGGAGGTAGTACCTCAAGGCTCTCACAGGACAAAGCAGTCTCTCTTCCTCCTCTTGTCCAAGAATGTCCATTAAGATCTTAATGGTGAACGAGCGGGCCCAGGGATTGGAAACACCCTCATTCTTGGCAAGGAAACCAAGGGAAAGAGAGCAGACAACTCTCCTGTTGATAGCATGGAGTTCACTAACTCTTTTGGTAGTCCACTGGTTCTTTAGTGAGAGAAACTGAGTGGAGAGGCTTGAAGGAGGAGCCTGCGAGCCACTTCAAAACCACATCTAAATTCCAGGAGACAATGCCCCAGGTTTCTCTTCCTTGGAAGTCTCAAAAGATCTGATGAGGTTGCTGAGATCCTGATTGGAAGACAGGTCCAAACCTCTATGCTTAAATACTGAACTAAGCATTGACCTGTATCCTTTGATAGTAGAAGGCAACAGCTTCCTGGAGGTTCTGAGGTAAAGAAGAAAGCAGCAATCTGGCTTACAGTTGTTTCAGAAGAGATGTTATTGCGGCTGTACCATCTGAAAATCATCCATTTGCTCAGATAGTGCTTGCTAGAAGCAGCTCACCTGCATCTAGCAATAGCTTCTGCAGCTTGCCGTGAAAAGCCTTTCACTCTGATGAGGTTCCAGACAGTCTGAACCCTGTCAAGGACACAGAGGACAACCCTTGATGGAACCATGAGAAGTGGGGCTGTTTGGGAAGTGACTGTTTTTGTGGTAGCAGCCTCGGGAAGTCCACTACAAGTTGCAACAGATCTGGGAACCACTACTTTCTGGGCCAGAACGGAGCCACTAGAATCATTGTGACATTCTGTTGAGATGATAACTTGTTGATCACCTCCCTGATCAACCCGAACGAAGGGAAAGCATAGACATCCAGGTCTGTCCAATCTAAAAGCATGGCATACAGAGCCCATGCGCAAGGGTCCCGAACTGGAGGGCAAAAGAGACATCGCAATGAGGTCTATGGAAGGTTTGCTCCATAGCTTCCTTAGATTTGAGGCAGACTGGGGGGTCTAAGGTCCACTCTATTGGTAGGACTTGATGGCAACAGGTTAACTTGTCTGCCAAGACATTCAGTCTCCCCTGAACAAAGCAAGGAATGATTGTGACTTGGTTCTGCTTGGCCCAGAGAAGGTCTTTGATTGTCTTGCAGAGAGTGAAGGAGTGAGTGCCTCCCTGCTTGTGGACATATGACAAAGCTGTGGTGTTGTCTGCGTATACTGCTACAGTCTTACCTACTACAAGCGAAGAGAAGGACTGAAGGCCCAGGTGAATAGCCTTCAGCTCTTTGACATTTATGTGCAAGGACTTCTGCTCCATTGCCCATATCCCTGAGACTCTCTGACTCCCTAGCAGGGCTCCCCAACCTAGATCAGAGGCGTTGGAATAAAGTTCTAGGCTGGGGCTCAAAGGCAGAAGGGATACCCCTACTTGAAGTCTTTCTTCGGACAAACACCATTGAAGATCCTCCTTGATCTCCGACGAGATCGGAAAGACAAAGTAGTCTGACTGGGTCTTCCTGCATCAATTAGCCTTCAGATAAAACTGCAGGGGCCTCATGTGAATTCTGCCCAACTTCACAAACTGTTCTACTGAGGCCAATGTGCCCAGGAGGCTCATCCACTAGACCTCTGAGCAAGTCAAAAGAGAAAGAAACTCTCAGACAGTCTGGGGACAAGATTCGATCCTTTGGGGGAGAGAAAAACCCAAAGCTTGAGAGTCCAGAATCATCCCTAAATAGGGAATCCTCTGTGTCGGAGTCATCTGTGACTTTTGAGAGTTGATCAAAATGCCTAACTCCTGCATTAAGCAAAGAGTTTTCTTCAAGTCCTCCATGCAATGCTCTTCCAAAGTGGAATGGAGAGGCCAATCGTCTAACTAGAGGGATATGTTGATTCCAAGATGAAGCCATTTGCCAAGAGGTGCGTGGATCCGAGTGAAGACCTGTGGGGCTGTGGACAGACCAAAGCAAAGGGCTCGAAATTGGAGAACCTTGTCCCGAAAGACAAACCTCAGAAATTTTCTGGAATCTGGGTGGATCGGAACGTGGAAATACATGTCCTGAATGTCAAGGGTGACTATCCAGTTGCCCCGATGGAGAGAGGACATGACTGACCAGTTTGTCTCCATGTGAAACTTCGTTTTCACAACGAACAAGTTCAGGGTGCTGATGTCCAGAACGTGTCTCCAGCCCTCCAATGACTTGGGTGCTATGAAGAGCCAGTTGTAGAAATCCCCCAACATTTGGTCCATTACTTCCTCTACTGACCCATTGCGAATAAGGGACTCAACCTCTTGAGAAAGAGCCAAAAACTTGTTGGACCTAACGAGTAAGCCGTCAAGGTGATCAGTGACTTGGACAAAGGAGGACTCTCTTTGAAAGGAATGGAGTAACCTCTCTTCAGTACTGTGGCTCCAACAGGGGCGAGAAGGACAAATTCTCACTTCTTGGCGGCGGGCTTGAAGGTTGATTTCTTGATGGACCTCAAGGGGGGACGTAGGTTGGTTCGAGGTCTAGTCTGAGGTCTTGATCTCCCTCCAAGAGAGGGCTGAGACTGCAAGGGCAAGAAAGACTTGGGTACAACTGAGGAGTTTCCTTCAGGCATTTGGCGGACTGAGCTAAGAGATCTGTTGTAGATTTGTTCTGCAATGCAGAACACACTTCCTTGACCACTGCATTATGGTTACTCTCTTCGTGGCAAAAGAGCATCACAGGTCCCGTTTCTTTAAATTCCCCGTCAAGAAAAGGGAGGCAAGCTCAGCGGAATCATCTCTAACTGTTCTGTTGGTGCACGATAATACACCTAACCAGTTGGAAGAGAAATCTTCTGCTAGGCCTGGATAGTCTTCGATCTTTCTCGCTAAAGCTCCCACAGTCCAGTCAAGGAAGCTAAAAATCTCCAGGACCTTAAAAAGATTCCTCAAGAGGTGGTCAAGATAAGACAACAAAAACATGATCTTGGCTGAGGAGAACACAGCACGATGCATCACGTCAACCAAACCAGAGAAGTCCCTTTGGAAGGAGGCAGAGACTCCCAAGGAAGGAGCCTCTCTGGTGGCATATAAGTGGTACTTCGTCTTCAAAAGCTTTGAAGGAGGGAAGGCAAAGGTAGCTTTACCTTGCTCCCTCTTTGTGGCTAAGCCCTCATCCACCTCTCAAAGGACTTTCTCCGAGGAAGAGGAAAGAACTGACTTGGGGAGACAAGTACTATCTGAAGTTCATTTCCTCATAAGGAAGGTAGAAGCAGGCGAATCCGGAGAAGCAGGTTCGAAGAAATCTTGGAAGTTTGCTAAGAAGAACTTCAGCAAATCGGAATACGCCAAAGAAGGGGCGGTGTCTTGCTCAGCTTCTTCCTCATCGGATGAAACTGGCAACAAAGAAGTGTCCTTGCTCTTGGAGGTTGAAGATTTCTTCCTCAGAAAGCCCAAAAGATCCTCAAAATGATGACGAAGTGGGCATAAAGAGGAGTCTTCTTAAGTCGAAGTGTGTGGAAGAGAAGTTGGCACCAAGCACTCCGCAGCAGGCGCTGAGCGGACCAAAGTTGGCAATGAATGGGCTGGCGCAGCAGACTGTGGCGCCGAACAGACAACATGCACCTAGATGGAGACGGGCACTTGGGAACAAGAGAGCAATGAGAAGAGGATGACGGGCACTTACAAGGAAGGTCTGAGTGTTTTGGCACTAAAACTGGGCGCTCAAGAACCCCAAGAGACTTAAGACTGTCCCAAGAACACTGGTGGGGACACACTGAAGAGATGGGTAGAGGTGGAACAGTGAAGCTGCGGGAGGGTTGGGGGCTACCACTTGTCTTATACTTCTTGACAGGAGGAGAACAGTCTGCTACAGTGGAGTGCCTCTTCAGAGGCCGAGAAGCAACAAGTCGGCACCACTGGCACTCCCTGTTGGGAGATGAGCCATCAGAGTCTGACGACAGATGATCCACACTAACCGAGACACCTTTCCAGTGGCACTCAGCCGACGCCTGGGAACAAGGAACAGGCTCAGTGGAGGGGGTGACTACCCATGAGCAAACCCCACCAGCCTCCCTTGGACCACCAGTATGTCTTCTCCCCAGTGTGGGGGAAGCGAGACAGGGACCTTCGTCTAAGAGTGCTGGTGGGATGGGCAGCCACCTCCTCAACAGGCACAACACTGTCACCTTGAGCTGCACTAGCACTGACACTGGGAACACTGGAAGCTCTATCTACAAAAGATTTAAAAGAAACACCCAACTCCATAACTGTGTTGGCTAAAAACTCAAATTTCTTGTCAAACCTAGATTTGAGGCTGGCAATGGCATCCAGACTGGAAGCACAGGAACCTGACAAAGGAGTATGAGGCAAAGAAGTAGGGGGGGTGCTGAGAAGGGGAGACATAGCAGGGAGTTGAGGAGAACATATAGGCCGCCTTCCTCTTTCTATCCTTATCCAATTTAACTAAGTAAGATTTCAACCCTTACCACTTTCATCATCCCAATCCTGACATTCGGAACAAGTAAGGTCTTTATTACACTCCTGCCCCCTACATTTAACACACTTAGTGTGCGAGTCATAAGCAATTTTAACTGACCTAGTTTTACAACCATCGGTGCAATACCGAACACTTGAAGAACTAGTCTGACATCCTGACTAATTAGTATAAATTTAACCACAGCTAACAATATCACTAATAACAAAAGCCTTCGACGCACTACCGAAACACAAAATCTACATGCTTCACCAAGAGACTAGAACGAATGTAAAAAAAAAATGACGAAAAAGACTACACAAAACCACCGATGTCAGTCGGGAGCCGGCAGAAATCAAATTGAAGCTCTTTGCTGAGTTGTACCTGTCAGTCCTGAATGTGGGCGGGACCTACACAAGTGATGGTGGCGCCACTGTGAAATTTGAATTTTTAGACTGCCTTGGTAGGAAGCTTGTAGCTATGTAATTACTTGGTAAGTCACTTATATACAACTCTGGCTTTAGAGGTTTCCCACTAAGGTCTCTAATCATGCCAAATTTCACCAAAATCCATTATGCCGTCCGGGAGATCCAGATATTGATTTTTGGTCTTCAGGGGATGTGGTAGGGGGATGGGCAGGTGGGTGAGTGATGTAACATATCAGAGGAGCAATAACAGTAAAAGATACAGTCGTGATACTTAGTTTTTCTGAAAGCTTGTATTCTAGAGGGGTGCCTTTCGGGGTCTGTTTTTTGAAATAATGAAATCTTGAATTTACAGTATGTCACTTAGATTAACGACCAAAATTCAAATTTCCTGATGCTCAGGTATGGAATCCTCACATCATAACAAATGCAGGTTTCTTAATGTTTGTGAATTTGTCCGTTATCTTACATGACAATTTTCTTTTTCTTTTATCTAGATGAGAATCAAATGTCTCTCATTTTTCCATTACTAGATTTCCAGTTATTACATAATATTTTGGAAATCTGATGTAATTAACAAGCCCCTTTCCTTCAAAAGTTTTTATCTACAGATGTCATTTTACTCTCAAGCTGGTGTTATGAATGATCATCAACATTGAGAGGTTTCCAGTAGCGAGCAGATGCGAGACTGACAGCACACATTGTTTTCAAAAAGTGTCAAGTTATCCTCATCATTAATGTGAGCCAAAGGTTTGTTTAGTTAAGTTTTAAGTCTAATTTAATATATTTCTCAAAAAGCGTTAATGGCAGTTTTGTTAAAAGAAATGAATTTCCTGCATTTTGGCATAAAAGAACCATCTTCTGGGAGTAGCCATATG
>NC_089761.1:70438164-70450664 GCF_040412425.1 Macrobrachium rosenbergii
TTGCCTGGGTCACAGGCTTTGTCAAGCAAGAACTAAAATACAATAACATCCAGCATTCCATTTTTGGCTCCAAGTTTCCCAAGGGGTGGTTAATTATCTACATTATAATTACAAAATCTTTTTTTATATAGTGTAACTACATTATTGCATTGGCTTAACATTCTGTTTCTAGTTGTTACTAATAAAATTAATTTCTTTTTCCGGTGTATTTGGGAGAGGTTTGTTTTGGCAATGACCTTGATCCTGTCTCCTTTCCCTCGGGTGGTGGGAGAGGAGGGCCCTGTCTCCTTCTATCTGGAGGTTGTGTTGGATTGTTTGTTGTTATACCCACTGCTTCTGTCACTGTCAGGTTCTGATTTGTATTGTATTTGTATATTATTCTGGTGCTGTCTATCAGTTATTGCACTGTTGGTTTCGTGTCACGTTTATCTGTGTAGTGTTTGTTGTTTATTGTGGTGAAAATACAGTCAATGTATCTTGCATAGATTTCAGTTTTTCATGGTTACTGAATACGGTGTCCTCTAAATTGGCCATATGTGTCAGATATCAGACAACTGTTTGAGGCAAGCTCATCTTCCTTATGCTTGTATAAGTTTATTATAAATTATCGATACAAATCGGCATGTTTATGATTTATATTTATATAAGATGATGTGAGGGTTCTTATACTGTATATTAACATTCATATACATTACTGAAGCAAGTTTTAATATTTATCACAAAAAGCCAATGATACAGGAAATGTTGATTTTCAATCAATCATGAGCTACACGTGCACATGAAACACATATTCAACCATGGGTGGACAGATGAAATAATAAACAGCAAAGGGCCAAGAACGATACCTCAGGGAACACCTAAAATGACATTGTTAAAGCTACTCTACTGGCCATCAACACAGACCCTGTGTTCTTCCTACCCAAAATTTATCTAAAATAGCAACATTAATTATTTTGTAATTTTTGATGGTTTCAAATTAATAAAACTTTCATCCAATTTCAACCATAAAAAGGGAAATCACAATGCCTCTGGGTTGGAAGTGATCTGAACTATTAGTTTTGTTTTGCTTTGCTCTAAAGTTCTATATGAGGTTCTTTAAAAGCTATGGTAAAGTGCCAATATTCTTGGCTGAATTATGGAGTGAAGATCATACTACAAATATAGATAATGCTAGAAACTGAATGAGATCTCAAAATCAGAGAGTTTTTGGGCTTTGATGAGAGAAGACAAGGAAGTTAGTCAGAAAAGCAGCAGATATGGAAGTAAACTAAGATAATCAAGGGAAAAGTCATAAATGAAGGCATATACCAGATGAGAATTCTGGCATGGAGAGGACAAGACAGGAAGAGAGAACTTCAATGTATAACTCCTTTACAAAAATCTAATGCAATATTATCAATAATTAGAGTGATGTCCTGCTCATATTTTTGTTTCATTTAAGAACAAAGTCTTGGTCTGGTTAAACCGTCTGTCAAAAAAATACCATCTCTAATAATATAAAGTAGTTTGATGAGACATGTGACATTTCTAGGTCCCCACATACAGATAACCTGAAGGACTTGCATTTATATAAAAGATGAAAATTGACATCTAGGCAGAAAAAGACCAAAGGAAAGGGACAGAAAGCAAAGGGAAGAAAGCAATACAGCTTGGGGTAGGAGGAAGAAAAATCTTTGTTATTCAAAGTACACAGTGCAAGGCACTCTGCAAGCATTGCCTACATATGGATACAACAACCAGATAATAGTATACAGCTTCAAGACATAGCATGTGAATTAGTGCTCTTCTATTTCCATGCAGCAGCTCACATTCCCTTGGTGTTTATGACCAACAACTGCTTAGGCACACACAAAATATCTTTAGCATTCTGCATTGTATAGGAGCACTGAAAGATTCAGATTACACTAAAATTAACATGTTTCTTCTTACCTATATAGCAGAGTCGATTAATTAGATCCATGACATAAGTGACATAACGTCTTCCTTGCAGCAGTGTCTGACGGACAGATGGAGGCAAATGTTTAACAAGGAGATTTTTCTTAAGAGGGTGTTGCAAAAGAACTTCAACATCGTTGGAAATATAATTGATGCTGACCAATCGTACGAAGATACACAAAGGAAGACGCAGAAGAATGTCACAAACAAATGCCCAACCAGTCTCTGATATCATATGATTTGGTAAAGGTGGAATAAACATCCTGGAAAAAAAATTCTCGTAGTTCAAAAAATAAAATTTAGTTATAAGCACCAAATTTTTATTAAAAAAGAATTTCAAACTTATCAACTCTTAAGATTTCTGACTTTACCAGTTTATAAAATATGGTACAGGTACAACTATCAAAGCTGAAAAAATTTGACAGAAATCAAACCTAATCCAAAAGACCAACCACCATTAAAATATTAAAATGACACAGCCTAGGGTAATGACTGAAGCCAATTACTGTGATCTTTCAACCTATAAAGCAACAAAACTTCCATTCTCATTCTCTCCCTGTCAATAGTATAATGATTATCAGCATTTCATTCTCAGTGTTTTAACTGCATTTGTTCTATTATAGATTTACTTAACTATTATCACTGTTAACCATTTTAGTCACTAAGCCTTTGAAAGGCCTGTATGTCCCAGCACCTGAGCTGTGATTAAAATGCAAAATAATACAATAAAGTAGTCCAAATGACAAGCTGAAAATTTCCAAAAGTGATATGCCGGTGCAGTTTAATCCTTTGGGACATTAATGTTTCTGAAACAACATATAGGTATCTGGTATCTGGAAGCTACCTCACGGCCAAGCATCATATGCTAATTATAACTCAAATATTTAGTTCCTATCACACCCCGTGGCCAGCCAATAAGCAACTCAGAGAAGAGGGATGTGGCACACCACAAGTGTTTTTGGAATATGATGCTAGTATGTGTTATAATTTGGAAATCAGTTTTCAAGCATTATTCACAATGTGATCATATCTGACTGATTTATTTTGTTTCCCTCACTTTAAAAAGTGTTTTTATACATACTGTCCATAATGAAGGGTAATGACAATTTCAATGACAAACACTGTACTTGTCTAGAGAGTGTGTTGAATCATACGAAAGTGAATATTTGTGAGTAGCGGCGAAACAATCAAAGGAAACAGAAAATGGTTAGACGTGCCCATTGTTTTCAAGACTATAGGCCTAACCATAAGCTTTGTTTTGATGATAATTTCCAGGGATGCATCTCTCTCTCTCTAGTAAAACAATTTGTTCATGCCAGTGGATGCAAATAAATACTTTTTGAAAAACATATGACAGAGGCACTGTACTGTACTCATGGACAAAGGAGACAGCTCAAAGACTCTTTATAAAAACAATAAACAGATACAGGTAAAGGTGTACCTCTAATGCATACACTGACTCCAGGCACAGCCTTCTGTTCTGCTGCATGATTAATAACTAATCCGGTAAGAAGCATTTCTGATACAGTAGTCCTTCAATTATCTGGAATAATAGAGCAAAGGCCCTGTTGGATAAGGTTCAAATCCAGATGTCTAATAAAACCCTTATTCCTCCTACTTTGTTAACAATGCAAAACAGTAAGCACTCAATATCCTTATAAAGAATAACAGCCACACTTGAAACTGAAAACCTGACGCCAGGGCAATTAGCTGGCTTATTTTCCCATATCTGTAAGAAAACATACTGTATACATACACATTAAAAAAAGCAAACCTCTTTTTGTCTCCGTCTCATAAACAAAACACAATATGGTATGTGAACTATCCTTACAATACATTACCAAATAACACACACATCACTTTGTTTGAACTATTTTGCCTAAACAACTGAAAAAAATCTGTATAACATTTAAAAACCTACATAAAAAGCAATCTCTTATGCAACACACAATATGGTAAGTATATAGACATACACAGGCTATCCCACAGCCTACCTGTGTTTACCCACAGCCTATCTTGGTTTTATCACCATTTATGTATTTTTATACAGCTACTTTCTTATCAGTTGCCACCATACTGTATCATAATTTGTTCTACTTATCAGTTCATAAATTTGTTTTTTATTCATTTTTGTGTTTCCTTACCCTGAATTATGCCAAGTGCTGCAACATTCATATGCAAATTGACTGAGCTCTTTAATTATTTTGTTTTTAAGAACATTACAGTTATTTCACCAATTACAATGGGGTTACATTAAAAAAAAAAACTCGTTTCTTGAAAAAAAAAAAAAAAAAAAAAAAACTTAAAATTAGCCTAGCCTACATTACGGTATACAGTACAATCTATACATATATGGCTGGCCCAGGTGTTACACTTATATTATCCATTTACAACAGTCAAATAGGCTATAACATCTGTATTTAAGATAAAGGTAATAGTAATAAAACTGTTATTTTACCCACAGAATCCATTTATACTGTAATATTATACTGATGTGGCAAAAAAGTGATTCTCAGAATCAGCTGATTCAGCCTACTTACAAGATAATTAGGAAAATTACTTTTTTAGTTGCTACAAGAAACGAAAGTGTTAATGGAACTAATATTATTATTTTTTAACACATAGTCGACCCTCGTTAAACCACATAATGTTAATCTGGATATCGGATCAGACGGACAACGAAGAGTCAGCCGATTTAAAATACGTAATATTTGTCCACGATTTAAGATAGCTACTGTTCTTCTGCTCATTGCGTACTGTTTTCCTTCTTCTGTTAGCGAAGGAAAACTGTAGAGGGCACACACATAGGCTACCACCAAAACCAAAAGTATTTATACTGTACCAAACTAAAATGCTTTTAACTTGTAACCACGGCTGCCACTTGTATGATAATTATCATACATGTACGATTAAACTGCATTTGGTATGATGCCTTCTCCAACTATCGTACATTTTATACGGTAATTCTTGGACTTGAGCTTTTTTAAGACTAGTCAACCGCCATTATTCATGTACTCACCTATTCGCGGATTTTTCTGTGGAACCTATCTATGAATTATTCGCAGGGAACTCGCCTATTCGTGGATTTTTTTCATAGAGCAATATTCTGTATTTTCTTCATATCATTTTCATGACTAAATACTGTACTGTACCTACACACTGTAAACCCCCTGGATTCACGTTCTCACGATTTGCGGACTCATCTATTCGAGGATTTCTCTATGGAACATATATACACATTATTTGCTGAAAATTCACTAATTCGCAGTATTTTTCACTGAGAAATATTCACTAGTTACTGTATTTTCATGACTAAATGCACTTTTTGTGATAAAACTATTAAAATACAGTAGAACCCCGGTCCTCGACTGTACTAGAACTTCGAAATAATCGGATTTCAACATGAAATGTTGAGTAAATTTTTTGTGGAGTTCAAACAACAAACCGAATCGACCCGATGAATCATATGATGTTTGTAGAAAAAAAAAAAAGAGTTTCGGAGCGGCTGCCGCTGGTTGGCGTTGTTGGTGGTGTTCTTCCCATGCTTATTTAAAAGCATTTAAAGCCCACACATGCTGCTGCTGCTGCTGTTGAAAAACAAGCCATATTATCACATGAAATTAATAATACAGTATTTATAAACCGAATTACTGTATGTCTGTTATCATAAAATTAAGAAAAATTTCCGAAATTACGTCGGAACTCGGCAGCCTGTGGCAGATATAAACAAACCATAGCGCCGCCCTGGTGGTGTATCGCGGTACTAATTACATAAACATTCTGAAACAAACCATAGCGCTGCCCTGGTGGTGTATCGCGGTACTAATTACATAAACATTCAGAATGTTGTCTCCGCGGGGTCGTAACCAGCACGGATCTGAGAATCAGGGACTACAGGGACGCACTAACGCAGTCGCCACAAGAGACTCTCCTCGCCCGTCGCTGTTCGACCTCCCACGGACGGTGGACTTATTATCAACTAAAAATTCCCCTTCTCGTAACATATATGAAAATATATTATTTCCGAGGTAGAGCCAATTGGATATTAAAGGATCGTTGTAGCTTTCTGATTGTATACATGAATCACGGTGATGTGATAAATAGTCATAATATGGCTACGCAAGCACAAAATGCACTACACTGCCAACATGGCAGAGGTGGTGGATATCGCCTCAAAACGCAAAAACACCTGGAGTTCGACGGGTGAGTTGATGGGAGATGAGATATTCACTTATACCTCTCTCTTTGTGGTCGAGACTGGGTTAGTGTCCTTGTAGTCCTGATTCCTCGTCCGTCGCGGTTCGACCTCACGGACGGTGGACTTATTGTCAACTAAAATTCGGGTAACATATATGAAAATATATTATTTCCGAGGTAGAGCGTAATTGGATATTAAAGGACGCTTGTAGCTGATTGTATATGAATCACGGTGATGTGATAAATAGTCATAATATGTCTACGCATGATAAACGCACTACACGGTCAACATGGCAGAGGTGGGTGGATATCGCTTCTCCAAACGAAACACCTGAGTTCGGACGGGTGAGTTGATGGGAGATGATATTCACTTTTATACCTCTCTTGTGGCCGACTGGCGTTAGTGCGCCCCTCGTAGTCCTGATTCCTCGTCCGTCGCTGGTTCACCTCACGGACGGTGGACTTATTATCAACTAAAAAATTCCCCTTCGGTAACATATATGAAAATATATTATTTCCGAGGTAGAGCGAATTGGATATTAAAGGACGTTTGTAGCTTTCTGATTGTATATGGATCACGGTGATGTGATAAATAGTCATAATATGGCTACGTGTGACAAACGCACTACACGGTCAACATGGCAGAGGTGGGTGGATATTGTCTCCAAACGCAAAACACCTGAGTTCGACGGGTGAGTTGATGGGAGATGATATTCACTTATACCTCTCTTGTGGCTTCCATCAAGTAAAAGGCCCTCAGTCCTGATCTTCATCCGCCGCTGTCTCGACTCCCACAGGACGGTGGACTTATTATCAACTAAAATTCTTCGGGTAACATATATGAAAAATATATTATTTCCGAGGTAGAGCGAATTGGATATTAAAGGATCGTATGTAGCTTTGATCGTATATGAATCACGGTGATGTGATAAATAGTCATCATAATATGTTATTGCGCGACAAACGACTACACTGTCAACATGGCAGAGGTGTGGGTGGATATCGCCTCCAAACGCGAAACACCTGGAGTTCGGACGGGTGAGTTGGATGGAGATGATATTCACTTTATACTCTCTCTTGTAACGATCATGTTAGTGCTGGCCCCTGTAGTCCTGATTCTCGTCCACGCTGGTTCAATTTACTGGACGGTGGACTTATTATCAACTAAAATTCCTTTGGTAACATATACATGAAAATATATTATTTCCTATAAAGGACGCTGTAGCTTTCTCGATTGTATATGAATCACGTGTGATGTGATAAATAGTCATATATATATATATATAGCAGTTATATATATATATATATATATATATATATATATATATATATATATATATATAGTATATATTTTACTGTTTTTCCTGGCGACGAGAAGGCTTGAAATATTCTCTGTGAGACAGGTAGCAAACAATTCTAAGGTAATTTAGCCTTGTGATTCTGACTTCGTGGGGCCAGGGAAACGTAGTAAGAGGAAAACAAAGGGAATTTCATATGAGCTAAGGCTCTTGTTACTGAGGAAGATATTACGAAACACAGGCAAACTTGCAGGAGTGTATTTACATAAATAACATTAGTACGGGAAAGAGGAATGCTAGTAGATTATTGATCCTGAAGGGGATTCTTACGGGATGAATGAAACTGGGGGATTCCAGACACAGTCCAAGAAGCTTCCACGATATAGGGTCCCTCTGAAATGAGAGATATGCACATTATACGCCAGTAATGAAAATAGACAAAAGATTAATGAATTCGAAGCTGCACTGAGGGTGCCAAAGGGCTTCGATGAATTAATAAGGACTTAGTACTGCCGATGCTAGAGGCGCACGGACATTGGGGACAGATTCGATGGATTAATGGCGCCTGGGTTAGCGTAAATGTTACGAGGAAAAAAAGGCGGACTGAATGGAGGTCTTCCAGAGCACTTATCAGATAAGGCAGCTTCGGTTCCGCGCAGGAGGTCTGTGGACTTGCAATCTCCGAGGGCTTAGTTCTTCCAATGCAGTTAGGGATGCAAGGGCAAGGCGATGGGGACTTCTCGGTCAAGGGCAATGCGTGAATCTCCCACGGCGTCAAGTAATGGCATGTGGGCATCCGCAGGTCAACGGTGGAGCGAACACGGAATGCGTCGAAGGGCACGAGGAGAAAGTATACTTTGAAAGGGCCACGTGGTTAGATGCAAGGCACTGGGAGTGGGGCCAGGTGTTTGGAGGATGTCTCCACTGCATATCTCCCAGCTGCATGTAACAGACTCGGTTTGGTTTCCGCTTTTATCTCCTCCTATGGGGCCAGGGCACTTCAAGCATATGGGGTTGAATCATCTCCAGCTGATGCCCGCAGGGGGAGTTTTGCCTGTAAGAAAATGACCAGACAGGAATCACTTTTGCCTCGAAGAAAGATCTGCTTAAAGGGGAATGGCCTTAATCCGCTTTTTTAAACTCCTTGTATTCTGACTGCAGGGTCTCTCGAGACAGATGTGTCTATCGATCGAGCAGTTGCAGAAAATGAAAAACAACAGAACAAACAACAACAAAAAAAAGGGGAGGCAATTTACTATGAAGTTCTTGCTAATCATAATACCTCCCCATACAAGATGATGTACACACCTTCCTCGGGTGTGTACATCGATATGCAAGAATGAGCGGAAATGCTTTTTTACTGCTTTCTACATTCTGCCTTGCAATGAACTTACTACTAAGGGATTTATGAAACTGTGACATTTTTAATAACACATTGGGACAAATTTCTTAACAGGACGCAAGGTGATTAAACACTTGCAAAAGAGTACTTACTTTAGATTTGGTTACCCATTGATAACTTTATAAAGTGACTCGAACAATGTTAATTAATTAGGATTATAAAACCAAGTATGTGAGGCTATGGGAAACAAATGAAAAGAAAGGTTATTGTTCAAGAATTAAAATACATGGTTACTTAATTTTAGATAAAATGCATGCGGTTAGTACAGTCTGCCTTGAAGAGGCTGTATAAATGAAAACAGTCTTTGTTTTTGTAACTGACATCCCTTTACGCGAGTATTAAATGACTATACATATTCGCTTGGTAATTGCTTAGCTTAATAGTCCAACGCTTAGTTGATGGTCAACGACGAATGGGATTTTGACAGTCGATAGGGCGAGAGTATTCGCGAGCTTTAATTGGCTAACTCAAACGACGCTAATTTTATGTCCACTGCCCACTGGTACTCAATGTTATGACGGGGGAAGATAAAGATGTGGGGTCTTAGGACTTAACAGAGTTCTTAGAAGGAAGGAGGAAAAGGAATAATAATAACAAAAAGGAAAATTACCAAAGATAAATATTTAATGTGAAACCTAATCACATATGAAAGTGACACGCCTCGGAGCTACTAGTGCATTTAATTACAAGGTGACATTTATGACTCACATTCTTAAAAAGATAAAGATAAAATAAAATAACTAAAGAGAGCAAATGATATTGGCAGAAGAGCTAAGTGAAAAAGGAGTGAGGTTTTATTGTGTTCGGGAGGGAATTTATCAGCCCATCACCTATAAATACACGTCCGACTATCACTTCAGTCCCGCAGGGCGAGAAAGTGCAACTGGCGCGCGACTCCTTCCAGGCATGACACGCACTGAAAAACAAAGGCAGGTGCAAGGGCTACACTTCACTCTGTTATTCTCAACGATTATACATTGTGTGGGAATGGTATCCCGTGACTTCACCGCTTCAAGACAATTTAAGGAAAGATTACTGAGAGATGATAAGAGATAAAGTCTTAGAGGAACGGAAGAAGATAGCGGAGGGTCTTAATATCCTTCTGGATTAGAGGTGCCAAGACCTTCAAAAATGAAATGGTGCATAGGTGCCAGGAGTCTGGAGTTTTTAGAATTGGTTTCTGAAATTCCACGTGGTAATTTCGCCGAACCTTTCAGCGGGACAGTCGCCCTCGGCCGGGAAGCCGGAGGGCTCCTGAGACCGAGGGGACATGGAGCACCTAGCCTGTTGCTGCGACAGCTGATTGAGAGTTTCCTGCTGGCCTAAATTATGATCCGTCGCGCCCAGTTCATTGGGCCAACCATATGCGGCGGCAACTTGACTTAACGCGCCGCCACAGACTGAGCAGAGGGAGGCGGTCAAGCGCGGAGCTGCTCGCAGAGGTAATGAATATGACCATGCTCAGGCACGGGCGCAGGCCGCGACCTGCAGGTAAGCTCGTTGGTTGAGAGGAATCGTCTCTCTTACCGACACAGTAGCGGTGCCAGGCCGTGAAGAGAGGTCCTGAGTTGATCCTGCAATGGAGATCGAGTAGTACACCGCCGGCACCAGGGCAGAGTCAGCATCATTTGCGTTCTTTGCCTGCCGCCAGAGGATTGCTTGGCACTGCTCGGGCATGCAAGTGGCAATCGCAGGAATTCTGGCACCGAAGGGAGACTGATAGCCTGGCACTGGAATTCGATCGAACCGATTTGAGCTGTACATCGTATCGTGTGGCACTCGGTAGGGACTGCACATCCTCCTGTACCAGGGGCGCTAGTCTTGACTGAGGGAGCAGCGGGAGGATTACTCGCACCATGAATGGTTCGGGAATGTGGACCCTCACCGGATTGTCGTGTGATTTCTGTGGGGACTGAAAGTCCTGTCCCAGGATGACGCCATAGCCTCTCGGGGGATGGCTTGCCACCGCAAGATTGCAAATTTGATTGGTGAGGTCTGTGACTTCATCAATCGTAGGAGTATCATTTAAATTGATTTATTCCTCAGATTGTGACAAAGCCACGATGGATTGATAGCTCCGTGGGGAATCCTGTCTCCGATGAGGGGAGGACGGTTACCACAGTCCTCGACAGCACTTCGGGGCGCTGGTGGTTACTCTCGTGAGGAGTCACGATAACGGCCCTTCGGCGGAGGCCCAATGACTTGGGATCTGTGACTGCCAAGGCAACGGGCACTGATTTATTATTGCGTGGGCACGTCATGCGTGGAGAATGGCTATAAACCTGCACGCCGTAAAAGGTCTGGCTGGTCTTTCCACGCCCCTGTGGAGGGCGCAGGCGAGTTATTGGGCGGTTTTTCCGGGAGAGAGGAGCCAGTTTTCTGTTCGCACTGTTCGGAGGAATGCCCCATTTTCTGCAATAATGGCAAGTTAGGGTTTGCCTATTCCCATTTTTGTGGGAATTTGATCTCCGAGAGGACGGGGATTTAGCCTTCCGCCTCCATGGATCCTTCTGAGGGTGGTGAGTTTCCGCCATGTTCAGTTATTCGCAACACTCGGTGAGTGTTGATGGGGTTTTTCAATTATATGAGTGGCGAGGGCAGGAGGGGCGTAGCGCAGGAAATGTCAATTTAAACCGCTGAGTACCTCAGCGTGCTTGTGGCTCCTTCACAATCGAGCGCCATTTTGTTAATGCCCGCTCCGAATGGTGTCGCCTAATCGCGGGATCTCAAGTCTGGCCTGCTTCTCTGCCGTTTTCTCCTGCCTCTCCACCGCTGTGGGTAATCTTCGTGACACCTTCAGAATTGCTACGACGGTTTCCCAGTTTCATCGCCTGCTGAAAGGGCGTGGTAGGCAACGGTGCGCCTTCGCTTCAGGAATAGTGAGAACAAGGGAGAGTTCATACGGGAGAGATCGCAGTACCCAGGACCTGCTCAGCCCTTTTCTGCCGTACTTCGGGTTCAGACTTCTGTCCATTTTGGCATGAATCCAGTGAGCTGGCTGAGGGCACCTATTCCCGCCAGCGGGGAAGTGTTGTCGCTCTAGCACCTGAAGCCTGCGGCCGCTTCTCTCTTCATGCCCTCTCTCCGCACGCTCTCTCCTCATGCTCTTGGGCAAGTCTTTCTCTCTCTCTCTCCTCACATTTCCTCCTCCTGCTCTGGGCAATTCTCTCTCTCCGCCTGGCATCGCCCACTGCTTCTGAACCCATGCTCAGATCTTGCCCCTCGATAGTCCCATGTCCTTCCCAGCGACATGTAGAATTTGAAATCCTGCTGTTGGGCTCTGGGTATTAGCCATCTTGAAATAATGGTTATATGGTAGGTCTGAAAGACTCAGGTTGTCTGAAAAGACTCAATTGCAGGAATCTGAAACACTCAATTGTTCAGACTGCAGGAGAATGGATCTGTCTGAATAAGACAGCGATTAGTAAGTCTTGAGGAGACTTTTGTTGTACCTGATGTTCCTGGAAAGACGTTGTTGTTCTTGGCTAACTATTTAATATGCGCCTCGGAAGACGTAGTTGATTTGCTCACGCCGACTTGGCATGTAGCGTGGAAGTTAAGGAGTTGTTCTAACTAACTAGAATGATCAGTCCCGTAAGGGCTTAGATCTGTGTGAAATACACTCAATATAATGTCTCAAAAAGGACTTGATTTTTAGTTTAGGACTG